>NC_026006.2:8517660-8646468 GCF_000442705.2 Elaeis guineensis
GGCTTGATCTTTCTGATCTGGCCCTACACTGATGTCCCAGTCTGAACTTGTACCTTCTTCACTTTCTTCTTCTTATTCTTCTTCCCTTTCTCAAAGGGTCGAAAACCAGAAGACGAACCTCTCACTAAGTTCACCGACTCCTTGTGGAGTTGGTGATCCTTCTCAAAGTTCTGAAGCAACCCCAGCAACTCGTGGTAGTTCACTTCAAGCTTTGTCATTTTATAATGAGTGAAGAATGGGAGATAAGACTTGGACAGTGAGTTTAGTATTGCATCCTTCCCAAGCTACTCATGCAAGGAAAGTCGAGCTTGCTTAATCATTCCATCAGCTCGATCATGTACAATACATGATCAGTGATAGAGGCACCATCCCGTATTTTGGCGTTGAAGATGGCACAACTAGTCTTGTACCACCTACGTCATCGAGTGTGCCAAAGACATCCTCCAACACTTAAAGCATATCCTTTGGCTGAGCCATCTCGAATCTGCGACTGAACTCATCGCTCATGGCAGTCAGCATGATACAGCGCATCGTGGTCCGGTCACTGAGCCACTTCTGGTAAGTATCTTTGACTGTTCCACGTGCATTGGCAGCTGGCTCCTCAGGTGCAGGATCCATTATCACACATAGGATCCATTCATGCTTCAGGACTATCTTCAACTTTCGATACCAACTACCGAAGTTGGGTCCCATCAACTTATCATTATCCAACAATGATTGGAGTGATAGGGAAGTGGCCATATCTGCACAAAAGAAAATCATAACCTAATTAGTAATTGATTCATTAAACCTAAATATTTGGACTTTAATCAAAAAGTTTCTCTCACTATTTTATTCGAATTGGTAGCCTCTACCTCCAATTCGAGGAATTATCCTAATTTCTTAGTGGGTACTAGAATCCACTTAGACTGCACACAAGCCCAACTTTGGTTGGCCAACCCATGTATATCTAAGGATAGGTTCATAACCAATTATTTCTCTAAATAATTTTTAATAATTTTAATTTTGCCCCAGAAGCCTAATCAGTAGGTTTTAACCTCCACTGTAAGGATCCGGTTAGGTCCAACCATTAACATGACCATACTTGGTGCATCTAACCAATGAATGATTAACCTCAACTTTGGTTGGCTCACCTAACCACTATTAGAGAGACAATTTCAAGTCGTCATATGATGAGTGATAATTTCATGAGTCAACAAGCACCAGGCCTTTGGGTCTGCAATGATTATTGAGTTAATGGACTCATTATCAAACATCTTAATGGGAGGCTATGATTCAGTTATCTCCATAACTTTATCATTTTAAGAACCTAATAATTTTAAAAATTTAAATGATTTAGAGGATAAGGTCAAAAGAACCAGCTTATCATGATCCTCCCATTGGCTTCACCAAGTCAGCTTAAAGAAGATCATTAAAATGGACTGATCTAGGAGCACCTAAATCAATCACACTGATTTACCTAGCTGACATTGGTCAGCTCGAATAGTCAAGTGATCCGATCAAAATATAATTTCATCAAGAGGTCAAGTAAGTTCGATCGATGGGAGGGTCGGTTAAAGCTTGCCTTAGACACCATCAGAAATGACCAGGTAAGTGGGCACCCAATTAAAAATCATCGATTTGATTTACCTTAGACACCAACTGGTTTAATTAGTTTCGATTAGATCAACCTAACAATTCATGCTAGACCGCTTAGCCAAGAATCAAGTCCATTTGATTCTCATTAAAGATATGGACTTGATCAACTACAACTATTGTAATTGATCTAGAGAATCCTTGACCTAATCTAAGACAATAATTGATTAGATTTAGTCAATTCTCTAATTAAGTTTATCTTTAATCTAACCATAGGTCTAACCTAATTAATGGACCTAATTCTCACTAACCCATTAACCCAATATGTTATGGTTTGTGTCTTAGGTTCTTCAATTCACAATCTTAGAACCTAATCAAACAACTTCTTAATTCTTAATTAAGTTTTGGGCTGAGAGTTGGGTTTGACTTTTCAAAAATAATTTTTATATTTGTAAAATAATTTTATAATATGATTCTACCAACCGTATTGCATGTTTGATTTATAATCAAGATGCAAGTAAAATAAACATGAAACTACTTTAGATCTAATCTAAACAGGTTCATGTAATTGAAATAATTTCAACTTTAAACAATTTCTTTGCACAAAAATTATTAACAAAAAAATTTTATTTTAGATTTAAATATTTTTTAAATCTAATAAATTATAAATTTAATCTAGATCATATCTAATTAATTTATGATTAAAGATAGATCTACACGAACTAGGACAATCTTTGCACTGTAAGGGGTAAACCTTACAACAGGACAACCTTGCAGTTCGTGATTGATCTAAAATTTTAATTTTAGATTTAATAATTAGATTATAAATTAAATTTAATCTAAAAAATAATCTAAATATATATAAATAATTATGTAATAAATAACCTAGGCTCTGATACCAATTGAAGGAACCAGATCTAGGGTTTCAGGGTTAGATCTTGAAACTTTTTCAAAATCAGGTAGCAGAAGACTAAAATAAATCAAAATTTATTTTTTAAAATTAGAGAATCTTTAGATCTAAGATTCTATTACATGACTATTACATAGCATTAAATCAAAAATTAAAATATGTAGAGCATGAACTACATGTTGATCATATCAACATGTTTCTATACTACATCTAATGTATGTATTAAACAATAGATCAGATCTATTACCTTGCAAGTTAGATGTTCTCACCTTTTTGATCTGGGCTTGAGAATGATGGCGCAAATCGTACATGCATCCAGTCTCTAAGAGTCATCCATACGAGCCCACGAATCTCGATCAGAAGTCCTGCTTCAGGAAATCAGCACAATATGCTAGTACTGCGCTAATCCTTCTTCGATGGTTGATCAAGTGCCTCCTTCTTGATTTGAGTTCTTCCAAAGATGAGAAGTAGGAGGAGGAGTTTTAGATCTGAGATACTCTCAGAAAATTCGAGATGGAGGAAGGAAAGAGATAAAACTAACAATCCTAGAAGAAGACCCTCTTCTTCTTCTCTTTACTCTCTCCTAGACACCCTATCTTGTGTCTATTATATCTCCACGATCCAAAGGTCTTTCTCTTTGACTTTTGGATACCCCAAAGGACTCTCAAATTTCTATAATCTACAAAAATTTAATGAAGACACTCATTTTATAGAGAGAGATATGATAGAGTCCTTGTCTAGGTCAAATACCTAGTGAAGGCTTATCCAAACATGACAAGATAAGGGGTGCCCAACTCTTGGGTGCCTCCTCTTTATTTTTGAGTATGAACCACCAGCAAAAGGTGCACAATATGTGCCCTAAAAGTCACAAAAATATCAAAAAAAAAATTGGATAAATTCGATACAAAAAGAAAAGAGTTTTGGATTTCTAAAACTCTATCTCATAGAATTTGAAATCCAAACTTATTTTTACTTTGATTTGATCCACAATCACTTTCCATGTATGAAAGAAAAGAGAAAACCTTTTAGACATGGAAAAGACCTGGGAGAGGGCTTTTATCGCACAAAATAAGAGGGGATTGGCATGAAATAAGAGAGAGGGCGTGGGGGGGCTTATGTGGCGCAAGGTGGAATCCTAGTCTTACTAGGATTCTATCTTATTACTTATTTTAATTTGGTTTCTCAAACCAAATCAAATCAAAATTAGATCAATCCAATTAAAATAGGTCTTAACTTAATTAAGAACCTAATTTAATCAGATTAAATTAGATTTAAATCTGATTTAATTTTTTAATCAAATTAGAAATTAGGTTAAACCAAGTCCTAATTGAACTAGGATTAGTTTTTTCCTTGCACTTGGCTTATCCAATAAACTAATTGAACTTGATCTAATCAAATCCAAACTAAATCTAATTAAATCATATTCAATTAGACTTAATCTCAGTCTATTGGCTTAATCAAATTAAGTCAATTAGCAATCAAATTGCTAATCGATCCTCCTGCAACACTTGCACTAGGTTAAATGTCAATCGTATTGATCATTTAATCCTAGAATGATTCTTAATCGTTGATCAACCATCCGATCGAATCATGAACTCTAATATTTGTGACCTCATAAGTCCGAACCTAAGCCAGTAGCACAGGAATAAATTTTTATACCAATCGAAGTGATCATCTAGCAATGGTACCCGACGATCGGATAAGTCAAATGTGTAGAACAACATCCTTAGAACCCATGTGGATATAGTTTCCATATAATTCATCTCTTTGACCAAAATGATCAGAGGATACCTCAAAGTTCAACTGTCAACTCTAATCAGGTTGTCCACATTGTATTTCAAAATATCAAATCTATCTGATGGATTATCCTGACCAAGATTTTGCTAAATTGAAATACAGTGTCTCATTCTTCTCCAACTTTTGAAGTGGTCAATCCCATCTCGATCACACTCTGACTTCGCAAGTACTTGACTATGCCTAGAAGCCTTCCGTCACTGAATTAAAAATTTAGTTAGTCCAGTACCAAAGCACAATGAGTTGCTTGCAAGTCACTGAGGTGATCTCAGGTCTAAGGGACACTTATACCTATATCCCATCAGAGATATTCTCGATAGCAGAATGCTCTGAAATTGATCATGTTCAATGATGATGTATCCTTACATCTTATCTGTATGCCATACCAGTATCTCCACACTCCTTGATTAAAAGGACAACCAACCCATATGGCCTATAGCGACCTATGCTCGATAGAAGCTGTCGTCCTTATTAACAGCTTATCATTTAATCGTGAATAGTTTTAAGAACTAATCGATAAATCTTCTCTTTATCGAATCTGAATAGTCCTAAGGACTTTATCATAACAATGAAGTTCATTAGAAGATGAAAGCTTATGATGAAAATGCTAAATATATTTTATTTATTAACAAATCAATTATCATACTTGGTTGCTCAACCATCAACAGCTTGACGATTGGCTTTTGAGACATATTTTCCAACACAAACTCCACATGTGATATGGATGACCCACTGGTTAGTCACTTGGCTAGCCAAGACTATAGCCTGTCTTGTGAAGATAGGACTTGATACATGACAGATTGGCTTTAGTGCAAGTGGAAGATCATTGGATGTATGTCCTAGAAGTTAATCTTAACTGATATATTTTATATCTCTAGGATATAATTTTGTACTTATTGGGCAGTTATATTACCATTCATATCTATATATCCATGAATCATCCAAGGGATTAACAAAATGATGACATATATTGTCAAAAAGTTGAGAATTTGAGGCATATGTCATTGATGGTTGATTCCTAATTTGTTCTTGATCATAAGATCATCATGGGGATGGTGATTGATCCAGATAGATCAGTGCACAGATCGCTTCTTTTGAACAGATGTGTCTCGAGTCTGCAATATAGAGACACTAGAGCGAGAGTGCAGATGGTTGTTAGAAAATAACTAGTACTGAGTGTGACCAACATAAGAAGTCACATGGATGTCTGCTCACTCGTTAATGACTTTTTCGAAGCTACAGTTGTATGACCGGTCCTTTGACCTGAGATGATACTACTGCTTACAGTGAGACTACTAGAGTTTGACTGACACATCAACATGGTGTTGGAAAATATGTTCCAAAAGTCAATCGTCAGCCTGTTGACGGTTGAGCAACCTTGTATTGTAATTGATTTGTTAATAAATAAAATATATTTTTGATATTTTCATCATAAGTTTTCATCTTCTAATGAACTTCATTGCTGTGATGAAATCTTTAGGACTATTTAGGTTCAATAAAGAGAGGATTTATAAATTAGTCCTTAAAACTATTCACGATCAAATGATAGGCTGTTAATAAGGACGATAGCTTCTATCGAGCATAGGTCGCTGTAGGCCATATGGGTTGGTTGTCCTCTTAACCAAGGAGTGTGAAGATACTGGTATGACATACAGGTGAAATGTAAGGATACATCATCATTGAACGTGAACAACTCCAGAGCATTCTACTGTCGAGAATATCTCTAATGGGATATAGGTATAAGTGTCCCTTAGACCTGAGATCGCCTCAATGACTTGCAAGCAACTCACTGTGCTTTGGTACTGGACTAACTGAATTTTTAATTCAGTGATGGAAAACTTCTGGGCATAGTCAAGTACTTGCGAAGTCGGAGTGTGATCAAGATGGGATTAACCATTCCAAGAGTTAGAGAAGAATGTGTCGCTGTATTTCAATTTAGCAAAACTTTGGCTAGGGTAATCCATCAGATAGATTTGATATTTTGAAATATAATGTGGACAACCTGATCAAAGTTGACAGTTGAACTCTGAGGTATCCTATGAGCATTTTGGTTAAGAAGATGAATTATATGAAAACTATATCCATATGAGTTCTAAGGATGTTGTTCTACACATTCGACCTATCCAACCATCAGGTACCATTGCTAGATGGTCACTTTGATTGGTATAAAAATTTATTTCTATACTACTGGCTTAGGTTTGAATCTATGAGATCACACACATTAGAGTTCATGATCCAATCGGATGGTTGATCAAAGATTGAGAATCGTTCTAGGGTTAAACGATCAATACGATTGACATTTAACCTAGTGTAAGTGTGACAGAAGGATCGATTAGCAATTTGATTGCTAATTAGCTTAATTTGATTAAGCCAATGGACTGAGATTAAGTCTAATTAAATATAATTTAATTAAATTTGATTTGGGCTTGATTGGATCAAGTTCAATTGGTTTATTGGATAAGCCAAGTGTAAAGAAAAACTAGTCCAAGTTCAATTAGGACTTGGATCAACCTAATTTTTAATTCGATTAAAAAATTAAATCTAATTTAAATTTAATTTAATTTGATTAAATTAAGTTCTTAATTGGGTTAAGACCTATTTTAATTAGATTGATTTAATTTTGGTTTGATTTGGTTTGAGAAACCAAATTTGAACAAGTTATAGATTGAACCCTAGTAAGACTAGGATTCCACCTTGCGCCACCTTAGGCCCCCATGCCCACTCCCTCTTATTTTGTATGACAAAACCTTCTCTTTTAGGCCTTCATGCATGTCCAAAGCTTTTCACTCTTTCTCTCTTATATGGAATGTGGTTGTGGACCAAGTCAAAGTAGGAATTAGTTTGGATTTCAAATTCTATGAGATAGAATTTTAGAAAATCAAAACTCTTTCCTTATGGCACTAATTTTATCAAAATTTTTTTTAATATTTTTATGAGTTTTATGGTATATATTGTGCATCCTTTGCTGATAGTCTATGACAGAAAAAGAAGGAGGGGGTGCCCAAGAGTTGGGCACCCCTTGTCTTGCCCTGTTTGGATTTTCCTTGACTAGGTATTTGACCTAGACAAGGATTCTTTGTATATCTTGATTTAAGATGAATTTTTTCTTGAAATTTTTATAAATTATAAAGAATTGAGAAACCGTTGCAACATATAAAAATTAGGAAGAAAGAGTGTTGGAGAGTGGAGATATAATAGACACAAAATTAAGTGTCTGGGTTAGAGCAAAGAGAAGAAGAAGAGGGTCTTCTTCTAGGGATGCTGAGTTTACCTCTTTCCTTCCTCCATCTGTGAGTTTTTTTAAGAGTATCTCATATCTAAAACTCTTTCTCCTATTTTTCATCTTTGAAAGAGTCCAAATCAAGAAGAAGGAGGCATCTGATCGACCATCGAAGAAGGATCAGCACAGTACTAGCATACTGTGCTGATTTTCTAGATCAGGACTTCTGATCATGATTCGTGGGCTCATGTAGATGACTCCTAGAGGTCAAACGTATGTGCAGTTTGTAACATCATCTTCAAGCCTAGATCAATAAAGTTAGAACGTCTAACTTGCAAGATAATAGATCTGATCTATTATATTTTACATACATTAGATGTAGTATAGAAACATGTTGATATGATCAACATGTAGTTCTAGCTCTTTATATTTTAATTTTTAATTTAATATCATATAATAATCATGTAATAGGATCTTAGATTTAGAAATTCTTTAGTTTTATAAGATAAATTTTAATTTATTTTAGTCTTCCGTTGCTTGATCTTGAAAAAGTTTCAAGATCTAACCCTGAAACCCTAGATCTGGTTCCTTCAATTGGTATCAGAGCCTAGGTTGTTTATTACATGATTATTTATACATACTTAGATTATTTCTTAGATTAGATCTAATTGGTCATGTTAATGGTTGGACCTAACCAGACCTTTTCAGTGGAGGCCAAAGCCTACTGATTAGGGACTGGGGCAAAATTAAAATTATTAAAAATTATTTAAAGAAATAATTGGTTATGAACCTACCCTTAGATGTACATGGATTGGCCAATCAAAGTTGGACTTGTGTACAGTTTAAGTGGATTCTAATACCCACTAAAAAATTAGGATAATCTTCGAATTGAAGGTAGAGGCTACTAATTCGAATAAAATAGTGAGAGAAACCTTTTGATTAAAATCCAAATCTTTTGATTTAATGAATCAATTACTAATTAGGTTATGATTTTTCTTTATACAGATATGGCCACTTTCCTATCACTCCGATTATTGTTGAACAATGATAAGTTGGTGGGACCCAACTTTGGTAGCTAGTATCAAAAATTGAAGATAGTTCTAGAGCATGAACGGATCCTATATGTGATAACAGATCCTGCACCTGAGGAACCAGCTACCAATGCACGTGGAACAGTCAGAGACACTTACCAGAAGTGGCTCAGTGATCGGATCATGGTGCGCTGCATGATGCTGGCTACCATGAGCAATGAGTTCAATCACAGTTTGAGACGGCTCAGTCAAAGGACATGCTTCAAGTGTTGGAGGATGTCTTTGGCACACCCGATGATATGGAGAGGCACAAGACTAGTTGTGCCATCTTCAACGCCAAAATACGGAATGGTGTCTTTGTCACTGATCATGTATTGTACATGATTGGGCTGATGGAGCGTTTGAGCAAACTCAACTTTTTCTTGCATGAGCTGCTTGGGAAAGATGCAGTACTGAACTCGCTGCCCAAGTCTTATCTCCCATTTCTCACTCATTATAGAATAACAAAGCCTGAAGTAAACTACCACGGGTTACTGGGGTTGCTTCAAAACTTTGAGAAGGATCACCAACTCCACAAGGAGTCAGTGAACTTAGTGGGAGGTTCGTCTTCTAGTTCTCGATTCTTTGAGAAAGGAAATAAGAACAAGAAGAAAAAAGTGAAGAAGGTGCAAGTTCAGGCTGGGACATCAGTGCAGGGCCAGACCAGAAAGATCAAGCCCGATAAGAGTCAAACTGAATGCTTCTTTTATAAAAAATGAGGGCACTGAAAGAGGAACTGTCCTCAGTACATTACCTCCCTGGACCCGAACAGGCAGAGAAAGAAGCAAGCTATTGTTGGGCAAGGTTTTTATATGATAACTCCTTGCAATTTCTTTATTTGTGATATAACTGATTGGGTATTGGATACCAGTAGTCCTTACCATATTTGCAATTCATTGCAAGGGTTGCAGGTCAGTAGGAGATTCGAGCAAGGTGAGAGGTTCTTGAATGTTGGAGATGGAAGATCAGTTTCAGTTCTAGCATTAGGAATCTTGAAACCTATATTTGAGTCCTATACCATTATTCTTAATAATTATCATTTCTGTCTCAGTTTCTTTTTAAATGTTATTTCTGTAGGCCTTCTGGCCAAAAATGATTATGAAATTTTAATAAAGAAATAAGTTTGTAATATCATTATGAATGGTATTACTATTTTTTGTGGACATTTGAACAATGGTGTGTATATGTTATCACAACCTGTTAACGTAGTCTATTCTACTGGTAAGCACCCTAGATTAGATAGTGTATCAGATATCTACTTATGGCACTATAGGCTAGGTCATATAAACAAGAATAGGATAAACAGGTTGACTCAAGAGGGAATCTTCGAAGTTAGTGATTGTGAATCACTTCCAACCTGTGAGTTCTATCTTCTTGGTAAAATGATCAAGTCACCTTTTACTGAAAAAGGTGAGAGAGCTACTGAGCTCTTGGGCCTAGTACATACTGATGTATGCGGGCCCATGAGCACAAGTGCTAAAGGTGAATATTTTTACTTCATCACTTTCACGGATGATCTATCCAGATATGGATATGTCTATCTGATGAAACATAAGTCAGATTCATTTAAAATGTTCAAACGATTCTGAAGTGAAGTAGAAAAATAAACTGGGAAGAGTATTAAAACTCTTTAGTCTGACCGAGGAGGAGTATACCTTTCTGGTGAATTTTTCACATATCTAGGAGAGAATGAGATTCTCTCCCAATAGATTCCTTCAGGAACACCACAGTATAATGGTGTGTCTGAAAGGAGAAATCGGACAATGTTAGACATGGTCCGATCCATGATGGATTTTACCAGCTTGCCGATATCCTTCTGGAGATATGCACTCGAATTGGCCTGTTATCTGTTAAATAGGATTCCAAGTAAGTCTGTAATTAAGACTCCATATGAGATATGGACAGGGCGTAAGCCAGCACTTTCACACCTTAGGGTCTGGGGGTGCCCAGCATATGTCAAACGGTTAGTTACAGATAAACTTGGACCTAGGTCTGACAAATGCATATTCATAGGGTATCCCAAAGAGACCAAAAGATATTTTTTCTACCATGCTAATGAATAAAAGGTGTTCGTCAGTCTTAAGATAATTATTTTAGAAAAAAAGTTTTTTGATGAAGAAATCGTTGTCTCTAAAGTTAAACTTGATCAAGTTCGACAGGTAGAAGGACCAACATCAATAGCTAAACCTGAGTCGGATTTGATTAGATTAGATTTGGAGCCCAATATACCTGCACCATTAAGGCGATCCGATAGAGTACCGCATCAGTCAGACAGATACTATGATTTCTTAGTCCGGAACGGTGATCCCATCAAACTCGATGAGAACGATAAGAATCCGATCACCTATATGGATGCAATGCAGAAATTTGATTTTGAGAAATGGCTTGAAGCCATAAAATTCAAAATAGAGTCCATGAAGATCAATGATGTATGGACATTGGTTGACCCACCTGAAGGGGTTAAACCCATTGGGTGTAAATGGATCTTCAAAAGGAAGAGGGGTGCAGACGGAAAGGTGAAAAC
Source organism: Elaeis guineensis (assembly GCF_000442705.2). NCBI lineage: Eukaryota > Viridiplantae > Streptophyta > Magnoliopsida > Arecales > Arecaceae > Elaeis > Elaeis guineensis. Next base: position 8,528,754 of record NC_026006.2, read on the forward strand.
CTATAAAGCTCATCTAGTTGCCAAGGGGTATCGTCAACATTATAGTATTGACTATAACGAGACGTTCTTCCCTGTGGCAATGCTCAAATCCATTCGGATAATTTTTGCAATAGCTGCCCATCTGGATGATGAGATCTGGTAGATAGATGTAAAGATAACTTTTCTGAATGGAGAGCTGGCCGAAGAGATGTATATGATACAACCTGAGAGGTTTACATTCACAGATAAGTCCAAGGTGTGCATGCTTCAGAGATCCATTTATGGATTGAAGCAAGCTTCTCGAAGTTGGAACATGCATTTTGATAAGGTGATCAAAACGTATGGCTTCGTTAAGAACGAAAAAGAGCCCTGCATCTATAAATGGGCAAATGGTCCAGTTGTGGTATTTTCTATCTTGTACGTGGATGACATTCTTTTAATCAAAAATGACATCCCCGCACTACAGAGAATAAAAGTTTGGTTGTCATCGCAATTCTCCATAAAGGACTTGGGTGAAGCATCCTACATCCTAGGGATGAAGATCTATAAGGATAGATCTAAAAGGATGCTTAGGTTATCCCAGTCTACGTACATAGACACTATGCTGAAGAGGTTCAGCATAAAAAATTTCAAGAAGGGCTATCTATCGATAGGCCATAGAATCTCTCTCTCTAAGAAGGATTGTCCGACAACTCTTGAAGAGAGAGAGCATATAAGTAGAGTCCCATATGCTTCGATCGTGGGATCTATCATATACACCATGATATATACAAAGCCAGATGTGGCATACTCACTAGGAGTAGTGAGTAGATACCAATCTGATCCTGAAGAAAATCACTGGAAAGTAATTAAAGCCATCTTTAAGTATTTGAGAAATACTAAGGACCTATGGTTGGTTTATGATGAGTCAGATCTGAAACTTGTGGGGTTCACAGACTCTAATTTTCAATCTGATCATGATGGCAGCAGAAACGTGTCGGGTTATATCTTTAATCTGAATGGTGGAGCCATTTGCTGAAAGAGTTTCAAGCAGCATACTGTGGCAGACTCTATTTGTGAGGTAAAGTACATCGCAGCATCGGATGTTGCGAAGGAAGCTGTGTGGCTGAAAAAATTCATCACCGAGCTTGGAGTAGCACCCTCCCTCAATGGTCTAATCCTGCTCTACTGTGACAGCACTGGTGCCATAGCTTAGGCCAAGAAACCCAAAGCACACCAGCGGATGAAGCATATTTTGCACCACTTCCACCTGATCCGAGAGATCATGGATCGAGATGACATCGACCTTCAGAAGATCAACAGAAAGGAGAACTTGACTGACCCCTTCACTAAAGCCCTAGCGATAAAGGAGTTCGACAATCACAAGTCGAAGATGGGTATTAGATACTGTGCCGAGTGGCTTTAGGACAAGTGAGAGTTGTTGGAAAATATGTCTCAAAAGTCAATCGTCAGTCTGTTGACGGTTGAGCAACCTTGTATTGTAATTGATTTGTTAATAAATAAAATATATTTTTGGTATTTTCATCATAAATTTTCATCTTTTAATTAACTCCATTGTTGTGATAAAATTCTTAGGACTATTTAGATTCGATAAAGAGAGGATTTATCGATTAGTCTTTAAAACTGTTCATGATCAAATGAGAGACTGTTAATAAGGACGACAGCTTCTATTGAGCATAGGTCACTGTAGGCCATATGGGTTGGTTGTCCTCTTAACGAAGGAGTATGGAGATACTGGTATGACATACAAGAGAGATATAAGGGTATATCATCATTGAACATGACCAACTCTAGAGCATTCTACTATCGAGAATGTTTCTGATGGGATATAGGTATAAGTGTCCCTTAGACCTGAGATCGCCTCAGTGACTTGCAAGCAACTCACTATACTTTAGTACTGCACTAACTAAATTTTTAATTCAGTGATGGAAGGCTTCTAGGCACAGTCAAGTACTTGTGAAGTCAGAGTGTGATCAAGATAAGATTGACCACTCCAAGAGTTGGAGAAAAATGAGTCGATGTATTTCAATTTAGCAAAATCTTGACTAGGGTAATCCATCAGGTGGATTTGATATTTTGAAATACAATGTGGACAACTTGATCAAAGTTGACAGTGAAACTCTGAGGTGTCCTATGAGTATTTTGGTCAAGGAGATGAATTATATGGAAACTATATCCGTATGGGTTCTAAGGATGTTGTTCTACACATTCGACCTAGCCGACCGTCGGGTACTATTGCTAGATGGTCACTTTGATTGGTATAAAAATTTATTTTTTATGCTACCAACTTAGATTTAGACCTATGAAGTCACACACATTAGAGTTCATGATCCTATCGGATGGTTGATCGATGATTGAGAATCATTCTAGGGTTAAATGATCAATACGATTGACATTTAACCTAGTGCAAGTATTACAAGAGGATTGATTAGCAATTCGATTGCTAATTGGCTTAATTTGATTAAGCCAATAGGCTGAGATTAAGTCTAATTGAATATAATTTAATTAGATTTTATTTGGACTTGATTGGATCAAGTCCAATTGATTTATTGAATAAGCCAAGTGTAAGGAAAAACTAGTCCTAGTTCAATTAGGACTTGGGTCAACCTAATTTCTAATTTGATTAAAAAATTAAATTAGATTTAAATCTAATTTAATCTTATTAAGTTAGGTTCTTAATTAGGTTAAGACCTATTTTAATTGGGTTGATTTAGTTTTGGTTTGATTTGGTTTGAGAAACCAAATTTGAACAAGTCACAGATTGAACTCTAGTAAGACTAGAATTCCACCTTGCGCCACCTTAGCCCCCCATGCCCACTCTCTCTTATTTTGTGTGACAAAATCTTCTCTCCCAAGCCTTCATGCATGCCCAAAGCTTTCCACTCTTTCTCTCTTACATGGAATGTGGTTGTGGACCAAGTCAAAGTAGGAATTAGTTTGGATTTCAAATTCTATGAGATAAAATTTTAAGAAACCAAAACTCTTTCCTTATGGCTCTAATTTTATTCAATTTTTTTTTGAGATTTTCATGGGTTTTATGGCATATATTATGCACCCTTTGCTGGTAATTCATGGTAGAAAAAGGAGGGGACGCTCAAGAGTTGGGCACCCCTTGTCTTGCTCTGTTTGGATTTTTCTTGACTAGGTATTTGACCTAGACAAAGATTCTTTATATCTCTTGATTTATGATGAATTTCTTCTTAAAATTTTTATGGATTATAGAGTATTGAGAAATCTTTGGGGCATGTGAAAATCAGAGAGAAAGAGTGTTGGGCCATGGAGATATAATAGACACAAAACTAAATGTCTGGGTTAGAGTAAAGAGAAGAAGAAGAGGGTCTTCTTCTAGGGATGCTGAGTTCACCTCTTCTCTTTCATCATCTGTGAGTTTTCTGAGAGTATCTCACATCTAAAACTCCTTCTCCTACTTCTCATCTTTGGAAGAATCCAAATCAAGAAGAAGGGGCATCTGATCGATCATCGAAGAAGAATCAGCATAGTACTAGCATACTGTGCTGATTTCCTAGACCATGACTTCTGATCGTAATTCGTGGGCTCATGTAGATGACTCCTAGAGGTTAGATGTGTGTGTGGCTCACAACATCATCCTCAAGCCTGGATCAGCAAAGTTAGAACGTCTAACTTGCAAGATAATAGATCTGATCTATTATATTTTATATACATTAGATGTAGTATAAAAATATGTTGATATGATCAACATGTAGTTCTTGCTCTTTATATTTTAATTTCTAATTTAATGCCATGTAATAATCATGTTATAAGATCTTAGATCTAGGGATTCTCTGATTTTATAAGATAAATTTTGATTTATTTTAGTCTTTCACTGCTTGATCTTGAAAAAGTTTCAAGATTTAACCCTGAAATCTTAGATCTGGTTCCTTCACATGGGTCTCAAGAAGCCCTTGTAGTGGATCTTGACGATATTTGATCCACTATAGGAGTGGGGTGTGCATCAAGATGAGATCTATCGACTCTAGTAGAAGAGAGTAGTCCTATGAGATTTAAGTGGTTGAGTCCTTAAGTCTATAGTCATAGCAGTGTGATTGATGAAAAAAAATTTTCATAGAATGACATATGGATTTAAGCTGACTGAATCTATCATATGACCGATGTTGAGATTTGATGATTTATTCATAACCTGCCATCTAGTCGGAACTCACGATAGAGAAATTGAATCACACGTTAACTACACCTAAAGATTTATTTTAGTTCTACTGGGTTGTCACTACATACTGCTAGGTATCACTAGTAGATTGTGAGAGCTCACTAGGATTCTTCTAGATCGACAATCCTTATTGAGTTAGAGCGAAATTATTTCGATCCATTGAAAAGAGTTTCAATGATATGATGATAGAGATCATTGTATGTCTCACTACCAGATAGAATTAAACCTATGAGGTCACACAACAACGGGATTAGGCCTAGAATAAGTAATTAAGCTTATGAAGTATCAGTTGGGTCTAGAAAAATCTATTAGGTTCATGGTAACCTTACTAGCACATAGTTGGACCTAATTCTTCTTTCCATTGGGATTACTTATTTGATAAGTTAATTCTAACTTAATTACCTGCTAATAATCTACATGAATAAAATTCATGAGACTTCAATTATTGGGTGTCTAAGATTATGAATCACATAAATTAAAGGTGCAAGATCCTTATGAATCTCCTTGATAGTTATTATGAGGCGCCACCTTGATTTGATCAATTTGGGCGTGTCCATTGATTAGAGGATCTTTTATTTTTATATGGGGTATCTCTTGGGTGTATTTTGGGGTGTCTAATTATGAGTGCAAGGGCTCCAATTGTTGGCACCCAATGGGCTTTTTAATGTAAGTTGGATAACTTAAGTTAATAAGAATCCTAATACAAGTAGGACTTGTATTATGAGATTGAATAGGATTCAATCTTTATGCTTATTTAAAGAGACCTCCCCTAAGATCTCTAGAGCATCCAAACCAACAGCCCTTCACACCCAAAGGCTCTCCCCACGCCCTCTCTTCCTCTCTCTTTCTTTTCTCTTAGGTGTTCTATACACCCCTTCCTTAGGATGCACATCCTATGAAGTTCCATGCCTAAAGGAGTTTGGGTGCCTCTTCCTTGCTGATTTCTAGCATCTGGCAGCAGCACATAGCAAGGAGAAACTTTAGAGAAGAGAAGAAGAAGAAGATCAAGAAGAAAGATCAAGTGTTGATCATGATCTAGGCTTCATTCAGATTCAGCAGGCTGAATTTTGAAGATTCAAAATTTAGATTATAGAGGACTGTTTCAGGCTGATCCCTAGTGGATACTTATAGAGACCAGATACTTGTATGGCTAACAGAGAGCCTCGTCTCTTTCAGATCCAGATTTGAAGAAAGAGATTGTAAAATAGGTTTGTGATTTGATCATAATCTAAATTTTAGCATATATCAATTTCAGCATATGAAATAAATCCATGTGATTTTATATTTTTATGCATGCAAAATTTAGATTAAAATTATTTTAATCTTATTCTTCACTGTGGTGTTTAGAAAATTCTAATTTGAAACACATATATATGCTTCAAACCTCAAATTCTAATAATTTCCTAGTTTGATGGCGGTGTGCAATGTGCTGGTTCGATGAGGCTTGCCTACGCGATGTGCTCATCTCGCATCATTCAGTAGCATCATTCATGAGTTGCTCACCTCCTGCTCATTCATTGAAGAGGTGGAGGGATGTGGTGGAGTGGAGGGATGAAGGGGTGGATGGTTTGTTCTTTAGTTAGAGAGAGAGGGGTGTTCTAATGAGATCTAAATGGGTTAGAGAGAGAGAGGGAGGTGAAGAAGGGTTCTTTTGGTTTAATTGATATTTAAGCTCATTACGTGGTACTAATCATATTTTATTTTAATGTTAATGAGGGAATCTGCAAGTAACATTTGCTTGGTACTAGATTTCAATAACACTAAGAAATTTGTAAGAAAAAAATTTTATCTAATATAATTTTTTATTTTTAAAAATATCTTATCAGCACCAAGGGACTCGTCCCTTGATAAATCTCCAAGGATATAACTTCCCTTATAAATCCCTCCATAAAAATTGTTAAAATAATCACTCACTTATCCCTTGCAGATTACCAAGGGATTTCCAAGAGATTTACCAAGGGCAGCAAATCCCTCACAAATCATTTAAAGATTCCTCAGTGAAACTAGGTTTTGAACACAACTTAACATTTCTTGAAAATCTCTTTCTAATCCCTTAGTGATTTTTCGAGAGATAGATCCCTTGGTGATATCCCTTAATGAAAGACTAATTATTGGTTGTGGATGGGTACCTAATGGGTAATTCTCAAATCAAGTTCCACCCTAGTTGCCATGGCATAGATCTTGGAAAAATATATGGAAAGCATATCTTGATCATCTCGAAACACCACCATATGTGAAAGTTATAGTCAGTCAAAGTTTGATTAATGCGACAGTGTGACGGTTCACTCGTGCAGACTTATTCCTATCCTGTTTCGTGTAGAAATCCTCGGCTAGATATTTTACATCATATAATAAGTCGATGAATGTGATCTTAGCTGAACTACTAAAGTTTTGTAGGATTTAATTTTTTGACAAAATTTATTTTATCCTATATAATTGGTACCAAAAAATTTAAAAAATTAAATCATACATATCTAAGAAAGAAAGAGTGTTATATTAAAAAATAATCTCAAATGTTACAAAAATATTACATAAAGCAATACTAGAATTTTCTTAACTTTTTATGGTACTTATTTTAATATTTAATTTTTTTCATAATTTTTGCAAATAAATTATTCAAAAAAATAAAAAATATCATAACATTTTATGATAAAATATTTCATCACAAAAATATTTAAAATTAAATATTTTTTTTTATAATGACATCATTTTAATGCTTTGCAAATAAAATGATACTATTTTGTATAGCTCATTTGCAACAAAAAAATTAAAAATATATAATAGCTTTTTGTGATAAAATAATGTTTACTATAAAAAAATTAAAAAAAAAGGAGGAAACAAAAGGAGGGATTCTATTTTTTTTTACAATAAATAAGCCTTTGTTGCAAAAAAAATATTTACTTTTTGCAACAAATATTTTTGTCATGATAAATTAAAAAAAGGAGGGAACAAAAAAAAGAAATCTATTTTTTTTGCAACTACCAAGCCCTTGTCACAAAAAATATATTGACTTTTTACAATAAAATAGTTTTATTACAATAAATTTAAATAAAAGAAGGGAACAAAAAGAGAGAATCTAAATTTTTTGCAACAAAAAACCTTTATCACAAAAAATTATTGATATTTTGCAACAAATATTTTTATCACAATAAATTAAAAAAAGAAGAAAATAATAGGAGAGAATCAAATTTTTTTTCCAACAACCAAGCTTTTGTCATAGAAAATATGTTAGCTTTTTGTAACAAAATATTATTGTCACAATAAATTAAAAAAAAGGAGGAAATCTAATTTTTTTGCAACAAATAAGACTTTATCACAAAAAATATATTGACTTTTTGTAATAAATTTTTTTGTCATAATAGATTGAAAAAAGGAGGGAACAAAAAGAGAGAATCTATTTTTTTTTTTGCAAGAACCAAACTTTTTTCATAAAAAATATATTGACTTTTTGTAATAAAATATTTTTATCACAATATATTAAAAAAAAAGTAGGAAATAAAAGGAGGGTATCTAAATTTTTTGTAGCAAACAAGCATTTGTCATAAAAAAATATAAAAAATATAACGACTTTTTACAACACAATATTTTCATCATAATAAACTAAATAGTGGTTTAGACTTTTTGCGACAAAATAGCTTGTCATAATAATTTTGCTTAAAGTGACAAAAATTATTTTGTTGCTATAAATAGAAAATTAAATTAAAAAAAAAGTTATTTATGATAATTTTTTTGTCACAATTTAAAAATTTTTAGTGACAAATATGTTGTTGCAAAAACATATATTTTTGTTACAAATACATTTAGCGCCAAAATCCAAAAAATTATGAATTGGTGGGGGATTTTTTGTGATAAAATTTTTATTTTATCGCAATAACTCATGCCTTTAATGACAAAAAGAGATTTTGTCAGGGCAAAATTGATTTTTTGTGATTAAATTATAATTTGTTACAAAACCTTATTTTTAGTGATGACATTTTATTTTATCACTAAACAATTGTCACAAAATTTTTTTTTGTAGTGTCATATTTTTGAGAAAAAAGCTTGAGTGGAATCATAGTCGAAGCCCAATGGCTTATTAGACAGATTTTTTAGAACTATATAGATTTGACTCTAACGGCTAGTTTTTGGATTCTAATGGTTTGAAATGATTTTTTGGCCTTTCAAAATATGTTAAAACTCTTATAAAACTTATTGAAGAAGCTAGAGAACTCAAGAGAATTAAAGAGCGAGCAAAAAAGCAAGAGAAAAGACTAAAAAGCATTAACTTGTGTGTAATCATTCCTCACTCACCTGAACCATCAAATCATCAGTGCATTTCTAGCAAGAAGACAAGCTTTATATTTGAAAAAACTTCCTCAAAAGAAATTCCTTAAGCTTCATTATTTTTCATTAGCTCATTAAAAAAGCTTTTTGTTGTTTATTATTTTCTTTAAATCTTCCTGCTATAAGTAGCTTCAATTAGAGATTAAAAATAGGAAAAAAACTCATCCAAGCCTTGAAATTGGATTGTAAGTTAGGGATTGGCTTAGGATTAGATTTTGGCTGGTAATTTCATATAAAATCAATTGAATTTTGGATAGTGAGTCTGAGAAAACTATCTAGTTGTAATCTTGGAGAGATTATGTGGTAAATTCTTAAGAAGAACTTGGAGAGTAGACGTAGGTGCTGGAATGCACCGAACCATTATAAAATTTGATTGTGTTTGTGATTTGCTTACTTTCTTTGTTGCTTTCTATATGCATTTCATTTCAACTCATTTTATTGCATTATTTCTGTTCACTGACTTCACTGTTTTTCAAAACAGCACATAGTTGTTTAATTTTTAAAAAATCTAATTCACTCCTCTTCTTGGGTTGTCTATCTAGACAACAAATCCAATTGAAGATATCTTAATGAACTCATCCTGAAAGTCCATCGAGGTCATATACTTAACAATGCATTACTACTTAATCTTGGCAGGAACCTCCATTGAAGCCTCGGTGAACCCTTTGCTGCCCCTAGGCAGAAAAAGATCCACCCCGAGCTTTGCCAACCCTTCAAAGGGAGGTGGGGCCTAATTTGATGAAAGGGGAGCTTAGAATGACTCTAAAGTAGCAACTTGTGGCCTCATAGCCATGACCGACCTAATCCTTGTGGAGACTACCATGGATAGGGAACAGAAAATTCTACTTGGGTACTTTTCACCCTCTTGGATGAGGACTCTCCATTAGAAGAACCCATCTTCTTCACGATCGACTTGATGGATGACAATGATGGCTTCATGGCAACTAGACAAAGAAAGAAGAATCTATTGTGATAAAAGAAGAATTAATAGTCAGATGGCAGGAAATTCTATCGGATAGGTAGTCCATTTATATAGGCCATCTACAGTGTGGATCCAGTCATCAAATCGTCAAATCTTGCCGTATTTTGCCAGCCCTTAAGCGATGGACTTCGTGGCTATTCATTGCACCCTTATCCAATTGAGCCACTTGAAGCGACTTGGTCCGCCTCAGACTTATCACGACTTGCCATGTGGCAGGTCCAAATAAGTTTGAGAGCAACTTCTGGATTTCTTCTCTTGGAAGCATCGTCCTACGACCTGTTCGAGTTCCCTCTTGCACCCCCTCAAGCTTCTTCCCTAATAAAGACGTGCGAGATGCGAAATGGTACACCATTAATCCCCAGGAGATCTTCTCACTAGAAGCAGCAATGTTGATGCATCTAGGAGGGAACCAGGTCGGCGGTTTAGCTACCAAAGCAATTACTTTCTGCGCTTGAAGCCCAAAGGTCACTTCAAACTTGAAAGTGAGGGACATGTGTTATGGGAGAGATCTGCCGATCGAGCCCAATCCTTTACTAGAGTGCACCAGAGATGGCGTGGCAGGATCTCACCAATTGTGGACTCAAAACTATCAAAACGGCCAGCTGTGTAGTTAAAGCCTGCGTCTGATGCTCATGACTAATGATCTCGATACGAGGAAAGTGAGAGAGATTTCTACCACAATAAAGGCTAGACATGGCTTAATGGTCTATAGAACTAGGCCCAACTAACTCAGCTTCTGACTAGTAGCGTAGGGATGCAACCTCAATATAAAAAGAGATACGAAGGGGACCTCCAGATAAGGAAAAAGAATCATGAGTAACGAGGAAGGAGAATTCTTTCTGCTCTTCTCATATTTATTTTTTTTTATTCGATTATTTTTAAAATTTTGACTAATTTAAATATCGAATGATTTTTTATTAAAATATTTTCGATAAATATTTTTTTTTTTTTATATAAATATTCTCTGATATCACGGATGGCAGCGTTCTGTTCCAACCTACGATCCGACCCACTCTCCTTTCCGTCCGAAGCTCTGCAGCAACAAGTACTAATGCTAGAAGGGATGGAAAATTCGTCCGAAACTCTGCGGCAACAAGTACTAATGCTAGAAGGGATGGAAAATTGTCCAAGCGGACAGATGTACTTGGAACTGACATGCTATCATGCCCTTTTGTGAGACGACGACTCCGAATGCTTTGAATATATAAAAACTAGTTTATACCACGACAGCAGCTGGTTTTCTTTTTTTTTCATTTATATATCTATATACATGTGCATATGTGTACATCTATATATGTATATGGGTACATACATGTGTGTACGTACAAGCTAGTCAAGTGAATTCTTCAGTTGTTGGCTTTTCCTTTGTGTTCAATTGTATTATATAATATATTCATTTCAGTAGCGAACCGGGTTCATCTCCATCTGGATCTATTCCGCTAGTGAGATCCAACCAAATCCAATTACCGCCAAAGTACTTTCTATCCTTTTTGCTATTTTCATTGGGTATAGGACTTCAGGTCAACCTTGCCATAAACTTCATAGGTCTCTAGCATATTTGAATCAGAACCACTTCGCTGTCAGATGTGCAATCATCAGAGGCACTGATGTTAAAAGAACAGCTTCTCATCCTTTATGTTTTACTCGTTTGTTTGTTCATTGGTTCCTTCATCAGGCAGGAGCACAACTAATCATTTCAAAGAAATGGTGCAAGAAAGATATCCATATCACATGTACACCTGGAAAGCACCTCCAGTGGTCCTAAAGTAGAACAGACCTTTGGAACATAGCAGATGATATGGATTAGATATGCATCGTGTTACTAAAGCAATATAGGCTAATTCCACATTTTCCATGATTGGTTTGCTTGTTCGGAGTGGGTGGTCGTTACATACTGATTACCAATGATTCATGAAATACACTACTGATTTTTGAACTTCAGCAAATATTGTCTTGGCTTTCTAATTCTTTTTAGCGTCCACAAAATGGCGCCAAATTTTTGATATCCAGGAAGAAAGCAAACATGTACGTATTTATAATGTTAAGATAAACGGACCAAGGATGCGTTCAACACCAAGGGTTGCAAGGAAACTAAAGCAGCAGGTAAAGGCCACGAAGCCTATCAATGATAATGCTGATGCCTTCAGAGAATGGTGCACGCATTCGAGTCTTCATACCATACAATGTTGCCATGGGCCACTGTCTTGCATGCGCTACAACATGGAGGCAGGGGTTTGCATTCCTTCTTCTCATCCTTCTTGTCATCCTTCTTGTGCGGCCCAACACTCTCAATCTCCACCATCTTTCCAGCCTTTCGCAGTTCTTTTACTATGAGCACGGCATCCACTTCACCAATAATCGTCACCGTGCTCTTCTCGACATCCAAAGCTATCGAGGTGATCCCTGCCAGCATCCGAATTGATCACATAGATAAATTTGGGGAACCTCAATGAAGCAGACAAGCCAGGACCATTACCTACCAGAGATTTTGGCGACTGTCTTCATGATACAGACCTTGCACTTGCCACATGTGATGATAACCTTCAACACAATCTTCTGCAGTAGTGTTGGACATGAAGATTAAAATGGTTCAGGTCGATTAAACACCAAGTCAGAGGCAAGGTGCATGATGGTACAAATCAATCAAGCTAGCTGGTTCACGGTACATTATCAGGTTCCTATAATGCCAAAGTGGATTAGGAATTCTGCAAGAAGGTTTATCAGTTGGATCATTAAACCATCAAAATTTCAATGTCCCTCTCCCTCTCTCTGAAAGTTATCTGATGCATTACTTGTCAAGTACTTGTCAATCGATGAATCCAAATCAATTTATCAACATACTTTCCACAAATCGAAATGAAACTTGATATCAAATCATACTTATGAAGGAAAGTGAATTCTCTTTGTCATACCTTGATCATACTAAAGAATGTTAATTATGCGCAAATGCAAACACAAACCAAGTGTGACCAAAAAAAAAACCTTGTAACTACAGGCATTGTGATAATCTTGCAAAAATCTTAGCAAACACGAACCTTCATGTTGGCACGTATAAGCTGCAATTGTTGTCCTAGCCCTGCATCCTCATAGGAGGCAATTCAAGTTTATATAATAGCACTATGGTGAAGCTTTCCTAGGACTTTGCCTTGCGAGTCGTGTCAAACCTTCTATTATATTGGCCAATGTGAATACAAAAGAATAAATCAGTCGAGTGGACCATCATCCACCCTGTGCACTGATCATCCCTGCACGGCACTTTTCTGGCGAGACCATGGAATGCAACGCTCATTGGTCCACGTACATAGGATTAACGCGAATGAATAAGATAGACAATGAGGTGGTAGCTAATGCCTATAAATCTTAATTTAGTTTTATAGGGATATGGGAGTTGACTTAGTTATTAATGGACGTGGAGATGCGAGTTGACTTAGTTATTAATGGACGTGATTGCTCCAGAGTGAGATTCTCGTCTGGAAGGAACTAATGACCGGGTCATGAGATTCCCGGCTAGGTTGTCGTCCAGCTCTATTTACAATTTAAAACTAGAGCTCCCATCCTAGTTGTGGTGGAGGCTCAAGCCCGCAGGGAGGAGATATTGCCTAGTGGAAGTCCACCACCGCAAGAAATGGTAACCAAACCGGACAGCATCGGCGTCCCGAGTATTATGGTTCAGCTGGTAGACAAAGGATCCACCGGAAGCCTCTCTTGTCTATTAAAATAAAAACTGCAACGGTGCTCAATAATGTCCCCTTGTTCCTCCGTACTTCGGAAAAAAAAAAATAACTTAGTTATTTTTTTTTCTTTTTTTGATGATAAGGGGACGAGGTTATCCACCCATTTGATTTATCAGTGAATGGTATTTACAGTGGACATTTTCATATAAAACTTAGTTATTGTTTAAAAAAATTATATGTGCATACATATTCTGAACAGAGTGCCAAGTAGCTGAACTAAGACTAATTGGCTAATTACAACTGGGATTTTATTTGAGAAAAGAAAGCTATATATATATATATATATATATATATATATATATATATATATATATATATATATATGGACCTGATTGAAAAGATGTGGACATGAATATGGGACACACACGTTATGCACATATAATTTTAGCAAAAGAAAGATTCCCATGTTGGATTTTTGCCCTCAAACTCATGGGAAGAGAGATTGATTGATGAATCCTACGGGTGGCTTCAGTCCACCATGGAATGGAAACATTTTCACCATATGATAAGTGCAGAATATGATGGGCACTGGATTTGAAATTGGCAAGCCGCTAAATTTCTAATGCACCTATGGTAATGGGAACAAAACCACATCTCAGGGAGTCTAGTGATCTTGTCAGAGTCGTTGACCTTGTAGAACTGGGGCACGGCAAGCTTGACTTCTTTTGTATTGCTTCGATGGTCTTTTGGAAGGATGCTTGGTCATCAAGCTGACCTTGTCATCAAAATCATCAATAAAGTTAACTATTTTGTTCATACCTCACATTTTTTGCATTATGTGGCCATTTGGATTTCCACCCAAGTGTTGGAGGTTGTCACATGGATGTTGAAATCAACTGAGCTAAGCCGAAGTGCCTTTGGGAAAAGGCCAGCACGTAGTCATCTCGGTAAGCATTTAGGTCGGCATTTCTCAAGCCAAGGTGTGGAACTATCCTTCATGGGTCATCAAGCTCTTGTCCACCATTCTCAGCACTGTTAGCCTGAGGTCGAGGACTTTGACTATTTACGAGTGTAGGCTTGCAAGTCGAGAGTACCCAAAGGATTAGCGAATTGATTTTATGGATGTTTAATTCATCATAGTTGTTGGTGCAAAAATCCACCTGCATCGGAGAAGCTGGAGTCGAGGGAGTCGCGGTCGCCACCGGGACCTGCAAGAGAAGTCTAAACCGGAGGTGGGGTTGCTCCGGCAAGACCCTCCGACGCTCAAGTCAGTTCTCTGCCTCAACAAGAATGGAGTGCTCGAGCGAAAATTTTAGCAGAGTTTTGGGATAGAAAATAGAGCTTATAAAATAACGTATCTGGGGTCCCCTTTTATAGGCGTAGGGGGCTGCAAGCTGATAGCGACATCTGTAACCGTCTGGTCGTGGGCTGCCCAAGGTCAGGCGGAGTTTGTTGTGAAGAGTAGTGGAGTAGACCCGTGGCTATCACCGGAGCGCCACATGGAGTCTGCCGCAGGGAGTGGAGCGGCGTCCGTTGTCGCGACTTGCCAGGGGGTGGAAGAATCGCACGGTATCCATCGCAGGAAGTGGAGCAGTGCTGTGGCCGTTACTGCGGCCTGCCAGGGAGTAATGGAGCCGCGTAGGATCCACCGTGGGAGTAATGGAGCCGTGTAGGATCCGCCGTAGGGAGTGGAGCAGAATCGTGGCCGTTACTACGGCCTGCCAAGGAGTCTAGACTCGTCGGCTGAAGTTCGGTTGAAGTCTGTAGCTGGAGAGAGGTGGCTAACTATCCGTCTGAGAGGAGCCTGGAGTCCGACTTTCGCAGGAGCCCGGACGGAGTCTTCTTTCAGTTGAAGTCGGGGATGAAGTCTGGCCCCCACAGGAGCCCGGACGGAGTCTTCCTGCAGCTGGGGCTGGAGACGAGGTCTGGCTCCCGTAGGAGTTCGGGCGAAGTCTACCTGCAATTGGAATTGGTAGTGAAGTCCGGCTCCTGTGGGAGTCCAGACGAAGTCTACCCACAATTGGAGTAAGGGATGGAGTCCGGCTCCCGTAGGAGTCCGGACGAAGTCTACCTGCAGCTGGAGTCGTGGACGGAGTCCGGCTCCCGTAAGAGCCTGGGAGGAGCCTGCGGGTGAAGTTGCGAGCGAGGTCCGGCTCCCGTAGGAGTCCGGACGAAGTTTACTTGCAATTAGAGTCAGGGACGAAGTCCGGCTCCCGTAGGAGTCCGGACGAAGTTTACCTGCAGCAGGAGTCGTGGGCGGAGTCCGGCTCCCGTAGGAGCCCGGGAGGAGCCTGCGGGTGAAGTCGCGGGCGAGGTCCGGCTCCCGTAGAAGTCTGGATGAAGTTTACCTACAATTAGAGTCAGGGACGAAGTCCGGCTCCCGTAGGAGTCCGGACGAAGTTTACCAGCAGCTGGAGTCGTGGGTGGAGTCCGGCTCCCGTAGGAGCCCGGGAGGAGCCTGCGGGTGAAGTCGCGGGCGAGGTCCAGCTTCCGTAGGAGTCCGGATGATGTTTACCTGCAATTAGAGTCAGGGACGAAGTCCGACTCCCGTAGGAGTCCGGACGAAGTTTACCTGCAGCTGGAGTCATGGGCGGAGTCCGGCTCTCGTAGGAGCCCGGGAGGAGCCTGCGGGTGAAGTCACGGGCGAGGTCCGGCTCCCGTAGGAGTCCGGATGAAGTTTACCTGCAATTAGAGTCAGGGACGAAGTCCGGCTCCCGTAGGAGTCCGGATGATGTTTACCTGCAGCTGGAGTCGTGGGCGGAGTCCGGCTCCCGTAGGAGCCCGAGAGGAGCCAGCGGGTGAAATCGCGAGTGAGGTCCGGCTCCCGTAGGAGTCCGGATGAAGTTTACCTGCAATTAGAGTCAGGGACGAAGTTTGGCTCCCGTAGGAGTCCGGACGAAGTTTACCTGTAGCTGGAGTCGTAGGCGGAGTCCGACTCCCGTAGGAGCCCGAGAGGAGCCTGCGGGTGAAGTCGCGGGTGAGGTCCGGCTCCCGTAGGAGTTCGGACGATGTTTACCTGCAATTAGAGTTAGGGACGAAGTCCGGCTCCCGTAGGAGTCCGGACGAAGTTTACCTGCAGCTGGAGTCGTGGGCGGAGTCCGGCTCCCGTAGGAGCCCGGGAGGAGCCTGCTGTTGAAGTCGCAGGCGAGGTCCGACTCCCGTAGGAGTCCGGACGAAGTTTACCTGCAATTAGAGTTAGGGACGAAGTCCGGCTCCTGTAGGAATCCGGACGAAGTTTACCTGCAGCTGGAGTCATAGGCGGAGTCCGGCTCCCATAGGAGCCCGGGAGGAGCCTGCGGGTGAAGTCGCGGGCGAGGTCCGGCTCCCGTAGGAGTCCGGACGAAGTTTACCTGCAATTAGAGTCAGGGACGAAGTCCGGCTCCCGTAGGAGTCCGGACGAAGTTTACCTGCAGTTGGAGTCGTGGGCGGAGTCCGGCTCCCGTAGGAGCCCGGGAGGAGCCTGCGGGTGAAGTCGCGGGCGAGGTCCGACTTTCGTAGGAGTCCAGACGAAGTTTACCTGCAATTAGAGTCAGGGACGAAGTCCGGCTCCCGTAGGAGTCCGGACGAAGTTTACCTGCAGCTGGAGTCGTGGGCGGAGTCTGGCTCCCGTAGGAGCCCGGGAGGAGCTTGCGTGTGAAGTCATGGGCGAGGTCCGGCTCCCGTAGGAGTCCGGATGTCGCGAAGAATCCGATCGACGCTGGCGGGGTCCTGTCCATCGGCAAAACTTGGGAGTGTGGCAGAGGCTCGACCGCCCAGGAGGTTTGAAGAGATGTTTCTGAAGGTCGAGAGTCAGTTGGGTCCCCGGAGGATCACTCCCATCACGAACTTCGGTTGGGGGGGTATTTTATACCCAACACCAGTCCCCATACTTCCGAGTTCGAATTTCGAATGAAGGAAGTACAGAAAGATTGTCACAGCCGAAGTTCTTCCCTCGATGTCCGTGCGTGATCGTTCTCAGATATTTTGGCATTTAATGCATGCGTGCTGAAGCCTTTTTCCGATTAAGGTGACCCGAAGAGTCTTTTCGAAACCCTCACCAGGGTGTGATCCCAAGCGTCACGCCATGAAAGTCTGCGAACGGTCAACCCTAGGTCGTGGTGAGTGGGACACGCGGTGAGCATTGGTTGGCCTAAGGACACCTGCCACCATAATTGCACCAGGCTCCATCGCCTATTTAAGCCCCCACCCCTCCTCCAGAGGCTTCACTCCACTTGAGGGACGACAACTTTCCTTCGCCTGAGAGCTTAGCCACTCCATCGGTGCCCCTTCCAGCTCCGAGCGTCCCTCGCGCTGGTCCTTGCCATCTCCGCTGGCTCTTCGCTGCTTCCAGTCCCCGAAATCTCTCCACGGGGTTCCCCTGCATGGGCCTCCACTCCGGAGGCCAATCTCTAGATGATGCAGCGGGCTAAGAAGGGTACAAGGAGTAGAACGGCAGTCTGCGAATTCTTCGATCGTCGAACTGCCACTGAGGGTTCCCGCCTCCTTAAAGGGGGTTCAAGGGAGAATTCCTTCAACAACAGGGGTTTAATAACGGAGACAACCGGCGAGGACGTTCCGCCCGAGAACCTCGGAGTAGCCGAACGGGGCGACACCGGTCAAGGGGGCAGAGTTTTCATCACAAGCTGTGGCGGGATCCTTGATGCCGTCGGGGCCGAGGGACCAGAAGCGGTCGGTGCCGACGGCGGGGCAGCAGAACTTGTTGCGGGGATGGTGGAAATAGCGCATGCCGACTTTGCCAGAATGCCTAGGATGGTGGTTGTCATGGAGCATCCGATAATGGCGCATATCTCCGGCGCCATTGCTGCCTCTGGGGTAACTCCGGTTCTTCTTGAAACAAGTCGTCGTCGCTGCTGCCGTTGCCCTTGCTGCCCCTTGGAATCTATCCCATCCTTTTCTCCCTAGGGTTGGGATTTCGGAGGTGGAGCGAAATGAGGCGGGGGGCGAGAGCCGAGAGGCTTGTCACATGTGCTGAAAAATACTGCTGGGAAGGATAGAACCGGGAAGAGAAGTCTACATCTCGAAGTAGCCTCCGATGTGTCCCTTTCAAGTCTTGTAATAATGTTTTATTTTTTTTTATTTTTTTTTTTGCCCTCCGAGCCTTGTAACGTACATCAAGAAATGAGAAGAAGATTTTGTTACCTCGTTTGCGCATTGCATCGAATTGTTGTCTGCCGAACTTCCTTTCTTTACCATTGTTGCGGTTGTATTCCCTTCTCTTTACCCTTCTTTTTCCTCTCTTTCCTCTTCTCTTCTTTTCTTTTCTTTTTTGAATTTTTCCCTCCACTCTTGGTGGGGCTACGGGAGTTCGGCTCCCATGAGCGAAGTCGGGGCGAAGTCCGGCTCCCGTAGGAGTCCGGACAAAGTTTACCCGTAGATGAAGTTGCGGGCGGAGCCTGGCTCCCGTAGGAATTCGGGCGAAGCCTTTCCGCAGTCGGAGTCGAGGATGGAGCCCGGCTCCCGTAGGAGTCCGGGTGAAGTCTGCCTGTGGCTGGAGTCGGGGATGAGATCTGGCCTCCGTAGGAGTTCGGTCAAAATTCGTCTGCAATCAAGGTCAGGGACGAAGTTTGGCTCCCTTAGGAGTCCGGACGAAGCTTACCAGCAGTTGAAGTTGGTGACGGAGCCCAGCTCCCGTAGGAGTCCGGGTGGAGTCTGCTTGCGGTCGGAGTTGTGGGTGGAGTCCGGCTCCCGTAGGAGTTCGGATGGAGTCTTCTTATGATCAGAGTCGAGAGCGAAGTCCGGCTCCCGCAGGAGTCCGGACGGAGTTTTATCACGAAGGGGCTGCTGGGGAAGGTCCCCCTTTTTCTCATCTGATCTTGAATGACCAGACCTTAATTGATGTCGGGGTGAGGTTCTTTCCCTATTTTTGTCATAACGAGGTTCAGCTCTGGTTAGGGTGAGGTTCGCCTCTTATCCCTAACACGGCTGTAGGGGCACACATGGGCGTCGCTGGGCCCCTCCCCCCATCCGGTCTAAAGGGAACCGGACCTTCGACTTTGCTCAAGTTAGGGCGAGGCTCTCCTCCTGTCCCTAACAGGGCTGTGGGGGCGCATATGGACGTTGCAGGGCCTCTCCCCCCATCCGGTCTAAAGAGAACCGAGCTTTCGACTTTGCTCAAGTTAGGGCGAGGTTCTCCTCCTGTCCCTAACAGGGCTGTGGGGGCGCGTATGGGCGTTGCAGGGCCTCTCCCCCCATCCGGTCTAAAGGGAATCAGGCCTTCGACTTTGCTCAAGTTAGGGCAAGGTTCTCCTCCTGTCTCTAACAGGGTTGTGGGGGCGCGTATGGGCGTTGCAGGGCCTCTCCCCCCATCCGGTCTAAAGGGAACCGGACCTTCAACTTTGCTCAAGTTAGGGCGAGGTTCTCCTCCTGTCCCTAACAGGGCTATGGGGGCGCATATGGGCGTTGCAGGGCCTCTCCCCTCATCCGATCTAAAGGGAACCAGGCCTTCGACTTTGTCGAGACGAGGTTCCCCTCTTGCTTCTGATACAATTCGTTTGGATTGTCCTGTAGATGTAGGATAGTGCCAAAGACATGTAGATATACAACTTTTAATTAAAATGAAGTTATTGGTAGTACATCCGTAAGTTCTCCGAGCTCCATGGTCGCAGGAGGTCGCTCCTCCGAGCTCCTTAAGATAATAAGTTTTGGGCCGGACTACTTCCTTGACCTCATACGGGCCTTCCCAGTTTGGGGTGAGTTTCCCTCGATCCTGAGGTTGCGAGACAGCGGCTCGTCGAAGCACTAGATCTCCTGCTCTAAAGACTTTGTTCCTGACCCGGGAGTTGTAATAACGAGCGACTTTCTGTCTGTAGGCTGCCATTCGAACCTGAGCTATCTCCCACCTTTCTTCCAGCAGGTCGAGGTTGGCTTTAAGACCTTGCGAATTTTGATATTCGTCGAATGCCATGACTCGTGCTGACGGGAGTTTAAGCTCAATTGGGATGACGGCCTCTGTACCGAAGGCTAAAGCAAAGGGGGTCTCCCCTATGGGCAGTCTTTGAGTAGTTCGATACGCCCACAGCACATGATAAAGTTCATCCGCCTAAGTTTCCTTTGCCTTCTCGAGCCTTGTCTTAATCCCCTGCAGAAGGGTTCTATTAGTCACCTCAGCTTCGTCGTTTGCCTGAGGATGGGCTACTGATGTGAAGTTGTGGGAGATGTTTAGATCTTCACAGAATTCGGTGAATCTTGCTCCCGCGAATTGCCGCCCATTATCAGTGATTAGGGTCCTAGGCAGACCGAACCTGCATACGATCGACTTCCAGACGAAATTTTGTACTTTTGCTTCTATGATTTTTGCTAGTGGTTCGGCTTCAACCCATTTGGTGAAGTAGTTGATCGCTACAAGGAGGAACTTCCTCTGCCCCGACGCCATGGGAAAGGGGCCAAGGATGTCCATCCCCCACTGTGCAAAAAGCCATGGGGCACTCAAGGGTGTAAGCTCGGTGGTGGGCTGTCTCTGGATATTGGCATATCTCTGGCATCGATCACACTTTCTGACATATTCAATCGAATCATGATGCATTGTCGGCTAGTAATATCCTTGGCGGAGCAACTTGTGGGATAAAGATCTAGCCCCCAAATGGTTTCCACAGATTTCTTCATGCACCTCCCACAAGGCGTAGTCAGCTTCCGAAGGTCGGAGACATTTTAAGAGGGGCAAAGAGTATGATCTCTTATACAATTTGCCCTCATAAAGGATGTATCGGGAGGCTTGATTTCGGAGCTTTCGAGCTTCTTTCGCATCCTGGGGGAGAACCCCGTCTCTGAGATATGTTATCAGTGGGTCGATCCAGCTGGACTCGCGGTCAATTTCCATAACGGGTCGTGATTCTTCCGTACTCGGGCACTTGAGTACTTCAAAGAGAACATCTTTGGGTAATTCGGCCGGAGCCAGCGTTGCCAGCTTGGAGAGAAGGTCAGCCCTGGTATTTTCCAGCCTCAGAATCTATCTGATGTTGAAGCTGCCGAAGGCGGGAATGAGCTCCTTTACCCTTTCAAGGTATTTAGCCATGCTGTCCTCCCGTGCTTTGTAATTTCCGTTGACTTGTCCCACCATTAGTTGAGAGTCGCTGTGGACCCGGAGTCGATCAACTCTCAGCTCTTTGGCGATCCTCAGTCTCGTAATCAGAGCTTCATACTCCGCTCCGTTATTCGTTGCGGGGAACTCAAAACGTAAAGCATACTCCACGACGATTCCCTCCGGACTGATCAAGATTAGGCCCGCACCTGCGCCCGACATGTTGGAAGACCCATCCACATAGAGGGCCTAAGAGCGATCAGGAGGATCCGCTTCTTCTTTGGGGGATTCCGGTCGGGGTTTCAGGCCGTCCACTTCGCCTAGTTCAGGTTCGGCCTCTTCTGGGATAGTACACTCCACTACAAAATCTGCCAATATTTGAGCCTTCACTGCTGGCCTGGGTCGATAGTTGATGTCGAATTCTGTGAGCTCGATCGCCCATTTTGTCATTCTTCCGGAGGTGTCCGCCCGGTGCAAAACTGTCTTGATCGGCTGGTCGGTGAGCAGTATTATGGTGTGCCTTTGAAAGTAGGGTCAGAGCCTCCGGGCTGCAATTAACAAAGCGTAAATCAGTTTTTCTAATTTAGTATACCTGATCTCGGTGTCTCTCAACGCGCGACTGACGTAGTAGATCGACTGTTGGACTTTCGCTTCTTCTTTGACGAGGACTGCCGCGAGAGCCATGGGAGAGACCGCTAGGTATAAAAATAGTTCCTCCCCAGGCTCCGGCTTCGCCAACAGTGGGGGTGAGCCGAGGCAGCTCCTTAGTTCTTCGAATGCCTGTTGGCACTCAGAGGTCCAACAGAAGTTCTTTGGCTGCTTGAGGGTTTGAAAGAAGGGCAAGCACCGTTCGGCCGACCTTGCGACGAAGCGATTCAGGGCCGCCACCCTCCCTGTAAGGTGCTGAACCTCTTTTATCAACTTTGGAGCGGCCATCTCCTAGATGGCACAAATTTTTTTTGGATTGGTCTCAATCCCGCACCCCGATACCATGAAGCCCAAAAATTTTTCCGAGGTTACTCCGAAAGCGCATTTGGTCGGGTTCAACTTCATTTTATATTTCTGGAGAGCGCCAAAGGTCTCCTCGAGGTCGGTGACGTGGTCCACGGAGGATTTGCTTTTTACGAGCATGTCATCCACGTAGACCTCCATATTGCGGCCAATTTTCTTCTTGAAGATTTTGTTCACCAACCGCTGGTAGGTTGCGCCTGTATTTTTGAGGCCGAAAGGCATGACCCTGTAACAGTAAAGGCCACGGTTAGTAATGAAAGCGATCTTTTCTTCATCTTCTGATGCCATCCTGATTTGATTATAGTCGGAGAATGCATCCATGAAGGTGAGGAGCTCATGGCCCGAGGTCGCATCCACCAGTTGATCGATTCTGGGAAGGGGATAGCTGTCCTTTGGGCAGGCCTTATTTAACTTTTTGAAGTCTATACACATCCTCCACTTGCCATTTGCTTTTTTGACTAAGACGATGTTGGAAATCCAATCAGGATAATTGACTTCCCTAATGAATCCAGCTTTAAGGAGCTTGTCCACTTCCTCGGCTATCGCCTTCTGCCTCTCTGGTGCGTGACCTCGGATTTTTTCTTTCGTTGGTCGATGCTTTGGATCAACGGCCAGGCGGTGCTCCATGACTTCCGTGTCAATCTCCAGTATGTCTGCTAGAACCCAAGCGAAAACATCCACATTCTTTCGTAGAAAATCGATGAGACGCGTCTGCACCTCCTCCCCCAGGTAGGAGCCAATCATCGCTACATGCTCCGCGTTTCCGTCGTTCAAAGGGATCGGTACCAGATCTTCAATTGGAACGCCTCTCTCTTCGGTGAGGTCATCACGAGCGTCTAGTCCATCGATCGGACAGGGGTCAGATTGGTCGCTTCTTCGCAAAGCTATGTTGTAGCAGTGTCTGGCCAGGGCTTGGTCCCCTCGAACTTCTCCGATCCCCTGATTGGTGGGGAATTTCAACTTCAAATGGTAGGTTGATATGATGGCTCGGAGAGCATTGAGGCTGGATCGGTCGAGGATTGTGTTGTAGGCTGACGGCGCCTTCACCACCAGAAAATTCACCAGAGCCCTGGATTGCCTTGGATATCGACCTGCAGCCACAGCCAAAGTTATTATTCCCTTCGTCGGAACAGCATCACCAGTAAACCCTACCAGAGGCGAGCTAATCGGCCTCAAATGACCGTCAAGGATGGACATTCTTGAAAAAGCATCGTAGAACAAAATATCGGCCGAACTTCCATTGTCGACAAGGACGCGGCAGACGTCGTAATTTGCTATATTCAAGGAAACGACAATCGCATCGTTGTGAGGGAATTGAACTCCCTGAGCGTCTTCTTCAGTAAAGGTTATGGGCTCGTCAATCTTTTGTCGCTTGGGGGGTACGGCCAGTGCGTCAGTTGCTTCTTGCCGGGATCCTCCTGAGATGGTGTTGGTGAAATCCATCGGAGACTGATCGTCCGACCGCTCCATGCCGGCGACCATTGCCGGAGGACGTGGGGCCTGGGAAACCAGAGGCGAGATCGGGACCCGAGACATGGCCGCGGGGGCCGTGGGTCGCCGTGTGGATGCTTCGCGAGAAGACATCGGGCGCGGATCCAGTGGGGGGAAGGAGGAGCGGATGTCGGAGAAGATAACCAGAGGTGGTTCCGTTGAGCGCTCCTTTAAGAACAAGGGTACCATGAAGGTTCAGCCCTTCCTCTAGCGCCAATCCTGTTGGTGCAAAAATCCGCCTGCGCCGGAGAAGCTGGAGTCGAGGGAGTCGCGGTTGCCACCGAGACCTGCAAGAGAAGTCTAAACCAGAGGTTGGGTTGCTCCGACAAGATTCTCTGACGCTCAAGTCAGTTCTCTGCCTCAACAAAAATGGAGTGCTCGAGCAAAAATTTTAGCAGAGTTTTGGGATAGAAAATAGAGCTTATAGAATAACGTATCTGGGGTCCCCTTTTATAGGCGTAGGGGGCTGCAAGCTGATAGCGACATCTGTAACCATCTGGTCATGGGCTGCCCAGGATCAGGCGGAGTTTGTTGCGAAGAGTAGTGGAGTAGACCCATGGCTATCACCGGAGCGCGCCACGTGGAGTCTGCCGCAGGGAGTGGAGCGGCGTCTGTTGTCGCGACTTGCCAAGGGGTGGAAGAATCGTGCGGTATCCATCGCAGGAAGTGGAGCAGTACTGTGGCCGTTACTGCGGCCTGCCAGGGAGTAATGGAGCCGCGTAGGATCCACCGTAGGGAGTAATGGAGCCATGTAGGATCCACCGAAGGGAGTGGAGCAGAATCACGGCCGTTACAACGGCCTGCCAAGGAGTCTAGACTCGTCGGCTGAAGTTTGGTTGAAGTCTGTAGCTGGAGAGAGGTGGCTAACTATCCATCTGAGAGGAGCTTGGAGTCCGGCTTTCGCAGGAGCCTGGACGGAGTCTTCTTTCAGTTGAAGTCGAGGATGAAGTCTGGCCCCCACAGGAGCCCAGACGGAGTCTTCCCGCAGTTGGGGCTGGAGACGAGGTCTGGCTCCCATAGGAGTTCGGACGAAGTCTACCTGTAATTAGAATTGGTAGTGAAGTCCGGCTCCCATGGGAGTCCGGACGAAGTCTACCCGCAATTGGAGTCAGGGATGGAGTCCGGCTCCCATAGGAGTCCGGATGAAGTCTACCAGCAGCTGGAGTCGTGGGTGGAGTCCGGCTCCCGTAGGAGCCCGGGAGGAGCCTGCGGGTGAAGTCGCAGGCGAGATCCGGCTTTTGTAGGAGTCCGGATGAAGTTTACCAGCAATTAGAGTCAGAGATGAAGTCCGGCTCCCGTAGGAGTCCGGATGAAGTTTACCTGCAGCTGGAGTCGTGGACGGAGTCCGGCTCCCGTAGGAGCCCGGGAGGAGCCTACGGGTGAAGTCACGGGCGAGGTCTGGCTCCCGTAGGAGTCCGAACGAAGTTTACCTACAATTAGAGTCTGGGACGAAGTCCGACTCCCGTAGGAGTTCGGACGAAGTTTACCTGCAATTAGAGTCAGAGACGAAGTCCGGCTCCCGTAGGAGTTCGGATGAAGTTTACCTATAGCTGGAGTCGTGGGCGGAGTCTGGCTCCTGTAGGAGCCCGAGAGGAGCCTGCGGGTGAAGTCGCGGGCGAGGTCCGGCTCCCGTAGGAGTCCGGACGAAGTTTACCTGCAATTATAGTCAGGGACGAAGTCCGGCTCCCGTAGGAGTCCAGACGAAGTGCAGCTGGAGTCATGGACGGAGTCCGACTCCCGTAGGAGCCCGAGAGGAGCCTGCGGGTGAAGTCGCGGGCGAGGTCCGGCTCCCGTAAGAGTCCGGACGAAGTTTACCTGCAATTAGAGTCAGGGACGAAGTCCGGCTCCCGTAGGAGTCCGGACGAAGTTTACCTGCAGCTGGAGTCATGGGTGGAGTTCGGCTCCCGTAGGAGCCTGGGAGGAGCCTGCGGGTGAAGTCGCGGGTGAGGTCCGACTCCCGTAGGAGTTCGAACGAAGTTTACCTGCAATTAGAGTCAGGGATGAAGTTCGGCTCCTGTAGGAGTCCGAACGAAGTTTACCTGCAGCTGGAGTCATGGATGGAGTCTGACTCCCGTAGGAGCCCGGGAGGAGCCTGCGGGTGAAGTCGCGGGCGAGGTCCAGCTCCCGTTGGAGTCCAAATGAAGTTTACCTACAATTAGAGTTAGGGACGAAGTCCGGCTCCCGTAGGAGTCCGGACGAAGTTTACCTGCTACTGGAGTCGTGGGTGGAGTCTGGCTCCCGTAGGAGCCCGGGAGGAGCCTGCGGGTGAAGGCACAGGTGAGGTCCGGCTCCCGTAGGAGTCCGGACGAAGTTTACCTGCAATTAGAGTCAGGGACGAAGTCCGGCTCCCGTAGGAGTCCAGATGAAGTTTACCTGTAGCTGGAGTCGTGGGCGGAGTCTGGCTCCCGTAGGAGCCCGGGAAGAGCCTACGGGTGAAGTCGCAGGCGAGGTCCGGCTCCTGTAGGAGTCCGGACGAAGTTTACCTGCAATTAGAGTCAGGGATGAAGTTCGGCTCCCATAGGAGTCCGAACGAAGTTTACCTGCAGCTGGAGTCGTGGGTGGAGTCCGGCTCCCGTAAGAGCCCGGGAGGAGCCTGCGGGTGAAGTCGCGGGCGAGGTCCGGCTCCCGTAGGAGTCCGGATGAAGTTTACCTGCAATTAGAGTCAGGGACGAAGTCTGGCTCCCATAGGAGTCCGGACGAAGTTTACCTACAGCTGGAGTCGTGGGCGGAGTCTGGCTCCCGTAAGAGCCCGGGAGGAGCCTGCGGGTGAAGTCGCGGGCGAGGTCCGGCTCCCGTAGGAGTCCGGATGAAGTTTGCCTGCAATTAGAGTCAGAGACGAAGTCTGGCTCCCGTAGGAGTCCGGACAAAGTTTACCTGCAGCTGGAGTCATGGGCCCGTAGGAGCCCGGGAGGAGCCTGCGGGTGAAGTCGTGGGTGAGGTCCGGCTCCCGTAGGAGTCCGAATGTCGCGAAGAATCTGGTCGACGCTGGTGGGGTCCTGTCCGTCGTTAAAACTTGCGAGTGTGGCGGAGGCTCGGTCGCCTAGGAGGTTTGAAGAGATGTTGCTGGAGGTCGAGAGTCAGTTGGGTCCCCGGAGGGTCACTCCCATCACGAACTTCAGCTGGGGGGGTATTTTATACCCAACAATAGTTATGTTTGTTGGAATATATTTGAATGTGCATTTAAATTGCTATTGATGTGTATTAAGTATGACTTAATTGATTGCATCATTCTTTAGAAAGCCTATTTCTGAAACATGTTCTATACCAGGCTGAGCTAGCTAACCTAAAAACTTATTCAGTCCACCATTAGCCAATTGATCTAAAAACTTAGTCGATCCGTGACTGAGCCAACTAATCTAAAAATTCAGTCAACTCAGATGTTGAGACCCATCCTTATAGTGGAAAGCCTTGGGGGCCACTCTTAACCTCCTAGCTGTCCCTTTCCACAAACTCTACCCCACAAAATAGTTCATCCTTTGTCTTCTCTTTGTGGATTTGTGGCGGGTTTGAGAAATCAAATGGCACCCAAGAAGCAACTTGCATTCCGGATGAGGCGTCCTTATTAATTTCTTTCATCGGAAAGGCACACTTATGGACATCATAGGGAAGAAAGAAGGACCAAGTTCTAAATGGATCTGAGAGTTGGCTCATCTAATCGTAGGGACACTTCTCAAGCTACTCAGCTCGAAGCATCAACATTACATCTCGTCCATGGATGCCATAACCGCCTCTACCATAGCCGACAGCACATCGTTCTCCTCTTCTCTCATCAAATCAGGTTGTACCCCTCTCATCAAGATTAGTTTGCTCTGGAAAATCATTGATTTTGTTTTTCTAGAGAGAGGGATTTGATATTGGGATTTAAGATTAAGGCACAAGGTTGGCAATATTTATGTTCCTTACCCACTTATCCCAACCTTGTTCAAGTTTTCTATGAAAATGCAAGGATCAAATACAACTATATTGAGACTAAAGTGAAGAAAGTCAAGATAAACCCCATAGCAAAAATGATTGCACAACTACTCAAGGCACCGATTGTAGGATCGGACGGACTGGATGACAAATGCAGCCGGTTGAGGACTATATTGGGTAGAGAGGATGCGATGGAATTTGAAGAGACCTTGGCTAAGAGACTATCTATTGAAACAAGGCTTCTCCATCATATGACTGGCAGAATCTTTCTTCCTAGAGTGAGCAGATTGAAAGAATAAATACCCTACAGATCAATCGTATATGAGATGCGATGAGACTTTTCTTTATAAACTTTTAACTCATGTAATGATATTATTTATTTATGAAATAAATGAGGCATTGATTTATCTTTATAGCTACATCTTATTATGTTTAAGATTATGATAGACCCTATAAATTAGGACAATAATTTTAGGACCATGAAGAGTTTATGCCAGTGAAATCTAAAATCCTAATCTAAAATATTTCTGATTATAGGAATATTGAGTCAGAGATCAATATTCCAATTAGACCGACACATTTTATATATGCTCGATAGAGAGAGTACATGACTGATTTCACAAGCCACTTTGTGGGACATTAATACAAAAATGTGGATGCTCATTAGAAAATGAGTTCACTAAATTAACTCATCGATAGAGAATATCTTATAGAGCCTTATTTGTATATCAAAAGATGATTCTCTAAGTGGGAGTTGTGCAAGTAATCCTTAGAACTGAGACCACCATAAACTTTTATACACATAAATCCATATTTTGGTTTATACTTATTCATGACTTAAGTCATGTACAGGATGGATATGGTGGAATGGATGTGAAGGTTATGAGTCGGTTAATAAAGAATCGATCAATTCTAGTAAGGGGAGATAATATCCTATGCATTCTCATCTCTAGATGACTCAAAAAATTTCTAACCAAAGCAGGATGATGATTAAAAAAAAATTTTAATACTCTTTTATTAGATTCATCATTGATTGATGGAGAATCGATATAAATATATATTTGAGTTTGACATGATTCCATACTCATAAATATATTTAAGATGCTGAATTGCATAGTAATTTGCCATTAAAAGATATATTTGATATTTTTATCAAATTTTAAATTTTTTGGATAGTCATGATACATTATTATATGTCAATCTTGACTAGTAGATTTGATCAAATTACAGAGATTAATTCGATCTTCAATTAGAAAGAGTTCTAATTGTTAAATTCGGATTGGCATGATTTAGACCTTAATTGATTAGAAGGATTCTAATCAAATTAGGTCAATATACATCCAGACCTATTGCTGATTGGATGTAGAACCTAATAAGTCACACACATATATAAATTGATCAAGGCCCCATTTGAGGTGGTTGATTAAAATTTTGGATTCAATCAGATTATCGGTAAACATGCTAGCACGTATGGCAAATCCTAGCTCCTTGTGTGATCAGATTTGATCACTTACTTTGCTTTTTAGCTAACCGAATTTAGTGAGTATTTGGATTAGGTTTGGCCACCTAGAGGCAGCCCAAAATGGGGTGCCTAAAGCCTTATCCATGCCTATCACCAAGAGTTCTAAGGGCATGGAACTTTAGGTGCTAAAATGAAGAGTCCTTCTGCTTTGGGTAGAAGGAGGTGCTTCTTATCTCCTTATCTAGTTATCTGAAATCATATTTGAATACCATTGCCACATGGCAAGTTTTGGATGAATCTAAATTCAAAAGGGATGCCAGAAGTGACCCTTATTCTTGGTGCATGCATGGGAGAAAGGGAATCATTGTATCATTTCGATAAGTCCTTCTGCTTGAAGGTTCTTTGGTTATCTGATATAGTGATTCACTATGGGTGTGGCTTCTCATCTGGTGCCCTCTCATATCCTATATAAAGGAGTAGGCTAATGGGTTTAAGCATATAATTCAAACAAGTGTTGTCTTATCCACTCCCTCTCTCCCTCTCGTACAACTCTAGTTCCTTTAGGACAAGATTTGTTCTTTTAAGATAAGCTTATTTCTATTAGAACAAAGGGTTTAAGAGATCCTAAAGAAGGAGATGAAAGCCAGATGGAGATTTTAAGAGGTTCAGACTTAAATTTGGAGAAGAGTCTGATCAATTAAAGGCTGGTAGAGTTTTAGGGGCTAGAACTCTAGAAGTAAGATCTAGAAGGAGCACTATCTTTGGATCGATTTCTGTGTGGATAATCATTGGAGGATAGATATTTGTGTACTTATAGAAATTATTAGCATTATAGGTATTTGTTGCCCAGCTATGCAACCCAAGAGGGGGGGGGGTGAATTGGGTTTCTAAAAATTTTAAGCCCAACAGATAATTTATGAAGAACAAAACAATGGCTTTAAATCAATATTAATTACCTAAAGCAGTATTGCAAGGATATAATAAAGAAATAAGATAAAGCAATAAAGCACACCACAAACACAAGGATTTATAGTGGTTCGGTGCTAACCTTGCACCTACATCCACTCCCCAAGATCCCACTTGAGAATTTCAATCCACTATCCTTTGTATTCAACCCGAATACAAAACGTCGGAAACTCCGACACTAGCTATCCCAAGCTAGAATACAAGACGTCGGCAACTCCGACCCTAGCTATCCCAAGCTAGAACACTTATTTTCCGGGTACAAGCAAACCCAAAACACTCCGATTTCAGGTTCGGATCAACCTTTCCTTGTTTTGAAAATTCTCCAAAAACAAGAACAAAAACTCACAAAGAGTAAGAATATTTAGAGCACAGATGAATACAATAACAGCTCCTTAAATGAGCAAATATAACAATAAAAGCTTTACTCAAATGAAGAACCCCTTTTTCAGATTTTCTCAAGATGAATGAACGGTTGAACGCTTGAGAAGAGGTTGATTGTTGATTGAAGATCTCTTGAAAGCTTTGAACGATCTCTAGATCAAGGTTGAAACGATAGACGTGAAGAATTCTCTCCTTGAAAGATCTTCCTTTTCTCTTTCACAATCTCTCTGGTATATTGTGGATCCTCTCTCTTTTTTTTTATGGATATTTCGTTGATCTCAAGCTTTTTCTTGCAAATTTCGGATCCTCTCTTCTGTTCTTCTCTTTTTCCTCTCTTTGACTTCACATTTGATTTCACGTTTGATCCGCTATTTAATCTGCAATTTCCTTTCACCATTTTAAGCATTTTATGGCATTAGTAGCAAGAGAAAATAATTTAGGCAGATAAAGAGCCGTTAGAGGATTTTTAGGAAGCATAAAAGGCAATTAAAACGGGCAAAAAAATAGTCGTTGCTGACATTTTCCGTCGCAGGGGTCGACTCATGAGTCGACTCATGCTTCAGGAGTCGACTCATGAGTCGACTTCTATTGCAAAGACCAGAAACTTGGATTTCTGGATTTTTTGGCCCAAATCAGCAGAGGTCGACTCATGAGTCGACTCATGCCTTGTGGGTCGACTCACAGATCGTGCCAAGCCAAAAATCCAGCGTGCCATGAGAAATTTTTGCGTGCCAATCAGCTCATAGTGCCATGAGTTGACTCATGAGTCGACTCATGTACTTCAAACCTTCATAACTTCAAAAATATAAGTCCAAACACAATGAAATTTTCACCAATAGATTTTAAATCATTTGTTCTACCAAATGGTACTATCAAATTAGGATTTTAGTGAAATTACAATTTTACCCTTGAAGAGCATAAGGACTTTTTCATTTTAAAATCATTTGTATCCCTTCAATCTGCTTTGTAATCATCAAAATCAATCTAGGAGCAACAATCTCCCCCTTTTTGATGATGACAAAACATATGAACAAAAATAGTTATGTTAATGCATTAATTTCAAAAGAATCCATTATAGGTGTATATGCTTGAAAAGAGTATGATTCTTTTGGCATGTAATATAAATGCAAAAATAGTTTGTCCATTTTCTTAAAGATTTGAAAAGGGTATTAGATCATTTTGAGTTCAAGATATATCAGAGCAAGAGAAGATAAATAACTTTTTCTATGTATCAGAGCAAAAATAATTTTTACAATGATATCAGAAAAGATTTTATAATGTATCAGAGCAAGAAAATTTTTAATGTATCAGAGAAAATTTCATACAGTATCAGAGCAAATGTTATAATATATTAGAGAAACCTTCACACTGTATCGGATCAAATATTATCATGTATCAGATCAAGTTGAAAGAAATTGTAGGATGTATCAGAGTAAAACAAATTTCTTATCAAGGTGAGTAAAATTTCAAAAGCAAGTTTGAATATCAGAGCTTATATATAAAAAATACTTATTTGCATTGTACTCATGATTACTTTTGATGGATAACTTTTTGTTAAAGTTCTGTCTGATACCAAATTTTGATACCAAAATTTCTCAAAGTTTTGTTTAATCTTTCAATCCTTGTTTTTGTCTAATTTCTCCAATATTTGTTTTAATTTAATTTCTCCCCCTTTTTCTCATAATTTAGGGTTTTGCTTTTTGTCTAATTTCAATTTTTGTTTAATTTTAATTTCTCCCCCTTTTTGACATCATCAAACATAGTTAATTCTTTCTTTAATTTCTCTCCCTTTTTGAAATATTCTTTAATTTCTTCCTCTTTAGAGTTTTTCACAGATGTTTGCTCCCCCTTAATATAGCAATTATCAATAGCAAACAACAACAAGGAGAAGATAATATTTCAATAGATGTATCAGAGATTGAAATATAATCAAAATATAATCATTACAAAGATATAGGTAAAAGATGATTTCAGTAATATCATAATTGTTTCAATACATAAAATTCAACTAGCTAAATGTCAATACATGGCCCCAAGGTATAGATCCTAGAACAAGATACTAACTCCTAAGATCTAGATAAGTCAATGATCAAGACAAATCATGGATCGGAGTCATCAGATATGGTATGAGAAGATGATGGATCAGAAGTGCGTCTTCTACCCCGTCTGCCTCTGCCACGAGTAGGAGGGCGAGATGAACTGGGTGGCTGAGAATGCTGAGATGCTAGGGCTGATACCATGAGTCTGATAGAATCAAGGACGTTCAGTGCTCTGGAAATAGATTGTAGTAGAGCAGTGAACTGGGTGGTAGCATGCTCACTCGATCCTCTGATCTCTTTCCTCAGTAGCTCATATCCACCTTCTAATGCTCCTCTGAGCCTGCCAGCCTCTGCAGTGAGGTCTGTGACCTCAATAGTAGACTCCTGTGGCTGGGGATGGGCCAATGCAAGAACTTGCCCCTGTAAGTCAAGAACTCTGCCAGTAAGTCTCCAGACTGTATCCTCAAGCTGCTGTATCCTGACGGACTGATCTGAAATCATCTGAAATACAGTGGAGATGTGGGGAGTAATGGTCTAATCAGAAGAAGTAGCTCCAGGTGCAAAAGAAGTACTACTCCACTGGCTAGACAACAAAGAAGCCACACGCTGAGATATATGCTCGATCTGATCATCAGCCAGTCTGAACTCTGATGGAGGTGCTCTGTTCTCTGGCTGATACACTGGTGTGGGCATCCTAGTAAACTCAGAAGGGCCAGCCTCAGTATCAGGAATGAACTGGGTATCTGGTGAAGCTGCCCTGAAATCATGTACAGGAGAAGATGGACCTTCTTCTTCTACTCTGCCTTCAGTTCTGTCTTCAGCTCTTTCCTCAGCTCTCTCCTCAGCTCTTTCTTCTGAGCCCTTGATCCAACCACCAACAGTCTTTGTAATTCCCATTCGGTGCAGGCTGTGTTGGTTGAAAGTATCCACATGGGAGAGCTTGGTAGGTGTTTCCCCCTCACAGCTAACTCCAAACCTCCTAAATACTCTAGTAAGGGCCATACCATAAGGCAAGTGTGCCTTGGATCTGTTCAAAGTTTCTCTCATGGCCTCTATCATAAGTGCAGGGAGGTTTAGGGGGGTCTGAGTGATGATATGAAATATGACACATACATCTCTGCCAGATAGTAAG
Organism: Elaeis guineensis; assembly: GCF_000442705.2. Lineage (NCBI taxonomy): Eukaryota > Viridiplantae > Streptophyta > Magnoliopsida > Arecales > Arecaceae > Elaeis > Elaeis guineensis. Next base: position 8,562,309 of record NC_026006.2, read on the forward strand.
TCATGTCTACCACTCCTAGGAAAGAATAGTTTTGTCACAATCTGATGCAGGACCCTCATCTCAATGGACAGTAGCTTTGCTTCCAATCTGTTTAAACTTCCTGAAAAATCTTCTCCTAAGATAATTCTGATCCCTTCTTCTTTAATTGGGAGTTCCATATATGAGTATCCTTCACTAGGCAACTGAAGTATCTCTCCCAATATCCTAGAATCCAAACAGATGTCAATCCCCTTTACAGTTGAAGTCACGACCCACTTCCATAATGTAGGTTCTGGTAGAACTCTCTGACTAGATCAACATAGGTGACTTCCTTAAGAGAGCAGTAAAGTTCCCATCCTTGATTTTTGATCTTGGTAGCAAAAGTAAAGCCTTCTTTCTCAAAGAACCGAAAATCTATATTTTTTTCGGTTTCTACTTTTCTATCAGAAAGAAGATTTACACTGGGGCTTATGGAGGATTGAGAGGGACCTTGAGCAGGTACTGAAACTGGATTGGGAACAGTGGAAGACTGAGCATGCCTTTTCTTTCGGACAATTTCCTCAGGCTCACGGATTGATTTCCTTCTTTGGGGAAGTTTCATCTTTGGAGCCATATCCAATAAAGTGGCAGACAAGAAGACTTGAATTCAGTGGAGGAGGGATCACAAAAGAGTAAAGAAGAATTTTGGTGGAGAAAAGAAGTGGATTTTGAATGAACGGTGAAGTTCTAGGGCACGTTCCAACCGCGCCAAGCAAAGCGAGAAAGCACAGAAAAATCCTTTTCAAGGAGGCGATTTTTGGTGGAGAGAAGGAGGGAGAATTGCCTCAGAATTGATCCTTGGATTTGGAGCAAAAGGAGTTGGAGAGGACGGCTTTTGGAAGAAGAACGATGGGAAGATGAGTCGTCTCACAAACAGGGTTTCCGTTTAAAAAACAATGAGCCCGTGGGAAGTTTGTGGGATTTACAAGTTTGCCATTGAGTCGACCATAGGGGTCGACTCATGAAGTTCAGAAAATCAGGAAAAATGCAAATAAATTCTAGAAAAATTCGAAATTTTGGGAGTAGGAATTTTGCTCAAAGATAAGTTTTTAGAGTGATAAATCTGAGCTTTTGGATCAGGATAGATGTTGAAAATTGAGCTCTAAGAGTTTTTGACATCTATTCTTTGGAAATTGAGAAATTTCAGACAAATGGATCTAGAATTCCTAGATTTCTCCTAATTTCACAGAATCTATCCTCACTAAGGGCCTTTGTAAAGATATCAGCTAATTGATTTTCAGTGCTAATATATTCAAGAATTATATTTTTGTTTTGAACATGCTCTCTTATGAAATGATGTCTTATTTCAATATGTTTAGATCTTGAGTGTTGTATTGGATTTTTAGATAGATTTATAGCACTTGTATTATCACATTTTATTGGTGTTTCATTAAGTTTGATTCTAAAATCTTCGAGTTATTGCTTAATCCACAAGATTTGAGCACAACAACTTCCGGCTGCAATGTATTCGGCCTCAGCCGTAGACAGTGCCACCGAATTTTGTTTCTTGCTAAACCATGAGATTAGGTTAACTCCAAGAAATTGGCAAGTTCCACTTGTGCTTTTTCTATCTAATTTACATCCAGCAAAATCAGCATCAGAATATCCTAACAAATTAATTTGTGAGTCCTTAGAGTACCATAACCCTATAGTTTGTGTACCATTTAAGTATCTAAGGATTCTTTTAACAGCATTCAAATGAGATTCCTTAGGATTAGATTGATATCTTGCACATAAGCAAACACTAAACATGATATCAGGCCTACTTGCAGTTAGATATAATAATGAGCCAATTATACCTCTATAGTATTTTAAGTCTACGCTTTTACCTTCATCATCCTTGTCAAGCTTACATGAGGGACTCATTGGTGTGCCAATTGATTTGCAGTTCTCCATTCCAAATCTTTTGAGTAGTTCCTTGGTGTACTTGCTTTGGGTGATAGAGATTCCCTCTTTTGATTGTTTGATTTGGAGTCCGAGGAAGAAGGTGAGTTCTCCCATCATGCTCATCTCGAACTCTCCCTGCATAAGCTTAGCAAAGTCTTGACAAAGGGATTCATTAGTAGACCCAAAAATTATGTCATCAACATAAATTTGTATAATTAGCATATCATTTTGGTTTCTTTTAATAAATAGAGTTGTATCCACATTGCCTCTTGAGAAACCATTATTTAGTAGAAATTTGCTTAGCCTTTCGTACCATGCTCTAGGTGCTTGTTTTAGACCATATAAAGCTTTATTTAATCTAAAGACATGATTGGGAAAAGCATGATTTTTAAATCCAGGGGGTTGTTCTACATATACTTCTTCAGAAATATATCCATTTAAAAAAGCATTTTTAACATCCATTTAAAATAGTTTGAATTTCATAAAGCAAGCATAAGCAAGTAGAAGTCTAATGGCTTCTAATCTAGCAACAGGTGCAAAGGTTTCATCAAAATCAATTCCTTCTTCTTGATTATATCCCTTAGCAATCAGTCTTGCTTTATTTCTAATTATATTTCCATGCTCATCTAACTTGTTTCTAAAGACCCATTTTGTGCCAATTATTGAATAATCTTTTGGTCTTTTCACTAAGGTCCAAACATTATTTCTTTCAAATTGACTGAGTTCTTCTTGCATAGCATTAATCCAGTTATGATCATTCTCAGCTTCTTCAAAAGTTTTAGGTTCAAGTTGAGATACGAAAGCACAATGATTAAGTACATCTCTAAGTGAAGAACGTGTTTTTACCCCATGCATAAAATCATCGATAATTAATTCCTTAGGGTGGTTGTGAACATACCTCCATTCCTTGGGTAAGTCATTTGTACCTTGAGGTTGTTCTTGAATTTCTTCACCTTTCTCATTTTGTTCATCTTCTTGATCCTTGTCTTCTGGAGTTGCTGAATCTTTCAGAGTGATCTCCTTCATACCTTCTATTAGTGGATCTGCATCATCAACACCCTCATTCTTCCTTGAAGGAAGATCGTTAGATTCATCAAAGACAACATGTATGGACTCCTCAACTACTAAGGTTCTTTTGTTGAACACTCTAAATGCTTTACTAGTGGAGGAGTAACCTAAAAGGATTGCTTCATCTGATTTTGCATCAAATTTACCAAGTTTTTCTTTGCCATTATTTAATACAAAACATCGGCAACCAAAAATATGAAAATAGGCAATATTTGATTTTCTTCCTTTCCAAAGTTCATAGGGGGTTTTCTTTAAAAATTGTCTTATTAAAGCACGATTTAAAATGTAACATGTTGTGTTAATAGCTTCCACCCAAAAATATTTTGGAAGGTTGCTTTCACAGAGCATGGTACGGGCCATTTCTTCTAAAGTTCTATTTTTCCTTTCAACTACCCCATTTTGTTGAGGTGTCCTAGGAGCAGAGAAGTTATGGCCAATTCCATTTTCTTCACAAAAATTTTCAAAGTCATGATTTTCAAATTCTGTTCTATGATCACTTCTAATATTTTGAATTGAAAACCCTTTTTCATTAGTGACTTTTCGATGAAATTTCGTGAAAATTTGAAAAGTTTCATTTTTGTGAGCTAAAAAGAAAACCCAAGTAAAACGAGAGTAATCATCAATTATTACAAATCCATATCGTTTTCCTCCTAGACTAGTGGTTTTAGTTGGTCCAAATAAATCCATATGTAAGAGCTCTAAAGGTCTAGAAGTTGAAATAGTATTTTTGGATTTAAATGATACTCTAGTTTGTTTACCTAATTGGCATGCATCACAAATTCTATCCTTTTCAAAATTCAGTTTTGGCAAACCGAGAACTAAATCCTTTTTAATTAATTTTGAAAGAGAATGCATGCTAATATGTGCAAGTCTACGATGCCACAGCCAACTAGTCTCATTTATTTTAGCATTTAAGGAAACTAGGCATTGCATGTCTAATTTAGTTAAATCATTCAAGTCTACCATATAAATATTGCCATGCCTATGTCCTATAAATTTAATGCCATCGTTAATAGGACTCGTCACAATGCATACAGATGATTCAAAACTTACTTTATACCCTTTATCATAGAATTGACTAATGCTAAGTAAGTTATGCTTTAAACCTTTAACAAGTAAAACATTCTCAATGTATTTGGAGGGAGTGATACCAATGTTACCTATCCCGATGATCTTTCCTTTGCCATTATCTCCAAAGGTGACCATCCCTCCATCCTTAGCATCAAGCGTGATGAATTGTGATTCATCACCAGTCATGTGTCTCGAGCATCCGCTGTCAAGATACCATTTCCTGTTTCCTTCTTGGGATGCTAGACACACCTCATTTTCATGTGCCATCAGGCACAGATTGGCTTGTTCGGTTGAGGTTTCGTCGTCGGAGCTTGAGTCATCACTCACACTCCAGGTCGCCATCATTGCCTTCTTTTTGAATTTCTTTGGACCTTTCTTCAATTGAGGACATTCGGATCTGAAATGTCCTGGCTTCTTGCACTCGTAGCATATAGGGGTTTGATCTTTCTCTTTTTCTATGCTTTGATCCCCTTTTGTGAATTTCTTTCTCATCCCCTGTTTCCTTTTTCTTAGAAACTCCTTGAATTTCCGGGTGATGAGAGCCATCTCCTCATCCTGATCTTCATCTTCAGAGTCATCTGTTTCATAATCAGGTGAAGTTGTGGATTTGAGGGCAATGGTTCTTTTCTTTTTGATTTCATCCTCTTGATGTTGCATCATGCTAAGTTCATGAGTCATCAAGGATCCAAGAAGCTCTTCTAGAGGTAGAGTGTTAAGTCCTTTGCTTCTTGGATGGCAGTCACCTTGGCTTCCCAAGTTCTTGGCAGTGACCTGAGAATCTTCCTTACAAGTTCACTGTTAGTATAAGATTTGCCAAGACTCTTTAAACCATTGATTATATCAGTAAAACGAGTAAACATAGCAGTTATGGACTCATCATGCTCTATTTTGAACAATTCATATTTATGAACAAGCATGTTTATTTTAGACTCTTTTACTTGATTTGTTCCCTCATGGGTGACTTCTAATCTATTCCATATTTCTTTAGCAGATGCACAAGTAGAAATACGATTAAATTCACTAGCATCTAGTGCACAATAAAGAACATTCATAGCTTTGGCATTTAATTGTGCCAATTTCTTGTCAACCTCATCCCATTCTTTCTCGGGTTTGGTTGACTCCTCACCATCTATAATCTTGGTGGGTGTGTGAGGACCATTCACTATGATACTCCACATATCATAGTCGAGTGCTTGTATGAAAATCTTTATCCGAGCTTTCCAATAGGTGTAATTAGACCCATTGAAAAGTGGAGGTCGGTTTGTTGATTGCCCCTCAGCTAGAGAAGTTCCAACATGGGTTGCCATAGATCTTTGGCTCTTTGATTGTTAGATCAAAGAAGGGCTAGAGCACTGGCTCTGATACCACTTGTTGCCCAGCTATGCAACCCAAGAGGGGGGGGTGAATTGGGTTTCTAAAAATTTTAAGCCCAACAGATAATTTATGAAGAACAAAACAATGGCTTTAAATCAATATTAATTACCTAAAGCAGTATTGCAAGGATATAATAAAGAAATAAGATAAAGCAATAAAGCACACCACAAACACAAGGATTTATAGTGGTTCGGTGCTAACCTTGCACCTACATCCACTCCCCAAGATCCCACTTGGGAATTTCAATCCACTATCCTTTGTATTCAACCCGAATACAAAACGTCGGAAACTCCGACACTAGCTATCCCAAGCTAGAATACAAGACGTCGACAACTCCGACCCTAGCTATCCCAAGCTAGAACACTTGTTTCCCGGGTACAAGCAAACCCAAAACACTCCGATTTCAGGTTCGGATCAACCTTTCCTTGGTTTGGAAATCCTCCAAAAATAAGAACAAAAACTCACAAAGAGTAAGAATATTTAGAGCACAGATGAATACAATAACAGCTCCTTAAATGAGCAAATATAACAATAAAAGCTTTACTCAAATGAAGAACCCCTTTTTCAGATTTTCTCAAGATGAATGAACGGTTGAACGCTTGAGAAGAGGTTGATTGTTGATTGAAGATCTCTTGAAAGCTTTGAACGATCTCTAGATCAAGGTTGAAACGATAGATGTGAAGAATTCTCTCCTTGAAAGATCTTCCTTTTCTCTTTCACAATCTCTCTGGTATATTGTGGATCCTCTCTCTCTTTTTTTTATGGATATTTCGTTGATCTCAGGCTTTTTCTTGCAAATTTCGGATCCTCTCTTCTGTTCTTCTCTTTTTCCTCTCTTTGACTTCACATTTGATTTCACGTTTGATCCGCTATTTAATCTGCAATTTCCTTTCACCATTTTAAGCATTTTATGGCATTAGTAGCAAGAGAAAATAATTTAGGCAGATAAAGAGCCGTTAGAGAATTTTTAGGAAGCATAAAAGGCAATTAAAATGGGCAAAAAAATAGCCGTTGCTGACATTTTCCGTCGCAGGGGTTGACTCATGAGTCGACTCATGCTTCAGGAGTCGACTCATGAGTCGACTTCTGTTGCAAAGACCAGAAACTTGGATTTCTGGATTTTTTGGCCCAAATCAGCAGAGGTCGACTCATGAGTCGACTCATGCCTTGTGGGTCGACTCATGAGTCGACTCACAGATCATGCCAAGCCAAAAATCCAGCGTGCCATGGGAAATTTTTGCGTGCCAATCAGCTCATAGTGCCATGAGTTGACTCATGAGTCGACTCATGTACTTCAAACCTTCATAACTTCAAAAATATAAGTCCAAACACAATGAAATTTTCACCAATAGATTTCAAGTCATTTGTTCTACCAAATGGTACTATCAAATTAGGATTTTAGTGAAATTATAATTTTACCCTTGAAGAGCATAAGGACTTTTTCATTTTAAAATCATTTGTATCCCTTCAATCTGCTTTGTAATCATCAAAATCAATCTAGGAGCAACAGTATTCTTCTTGAAAGAATTATGCCCTACAAGCCAACCGCATATGGAATGTGATGGGGTATTTATTATAATTTATTTTCTAAACTCATAAATTGACATTAATATTATTAATAAAATTGATATTTTTAATTCATTATATGCTGCATCTTATTAATTTTAAGATTACAATGAACCCCATAGGTCTGGACAATGATTTTAGGGCCTTAATGAGATCACGCCAATGAGACCTAAATCTTTGATAGCCCTGATCTAAAATATTTCTAATAATTGGTACATTGAGTCAGGGATCAATGATACCAGTAAGACTGGCATGTCTTATGTATGCTCAGAAATGAAGGTGATTGATCTCACAACCACTTGTGTGGTAATACTAATACAAAGATATGGATGCTCATTAGAGAATCAGTTCACTGAATTAACCTGTGAGAGAATAATCAGATGGAGTCTTATTTATATGTCAACTGATAGTGGGAGTTGTGTAAGTGATCCTTTGACCTGAGGTCACCATGGTACCTTATGTACATGGATCCATATTTTGGTTCACTACCTAACTTGATTCTTTGATCCTTGAGTGGGATATTCTAGATATGGTGAAGTATGCATGGAGGTTGCGAGTGATCAATAAGGGATCAGTCACTCCTAATAAGGAGAGCGAACATCCTATATGATCTCATAGGATGATGATTCTGGAAGTCTTTGGCCAAAGTAGGGTGATAATTAGAAAAAAAATTCTAATGTATCATCAACTGAATCATCACCTTCAGATCGAGATACATAAAGATAAGTGATTGAGTTTGATATATTTTCATATCCATAGCTCATCTGAGATGTTGTTTGACTGAAGGATTGAATTACAAGAAAATTTATCACTCAAAGATATTTTGATAATTTTTCATCAAAATTTAAAATCTTTCGGGTAATCATGATATATTGCTAGATGTCAATCTTGACTTGTGGACTTGACAAAAACTAAAAAAAATTAATTTTAAAATTAATTTAGAAGAGTCCAAGTTGATTGAGACTCTTCAGGTGACCTAATCTTATCGGATTAGGATTACGTCGAAAGTCCGAATCCACTGTTGGCTAAATTTGAAACCCATGGGTCACACATTTTGAAATTTGACCTTGATCTAATTTAATTAAAATTTAATATAAATTCTATGGATTAATTTGATATGCTAGCACATTGTATTAACCCAAGTTCCCAAATTGGTTTGGTTCAAAGTATTTGAGCTATCCTAGACCAGTTGGCTTTGACCTAATGGGATTGGGTCAATTTGGATTGGATTCTTATCCAACTTAGACCAATTTTAAGTGGAGAAGGACTCCTCCATGTTCACCAAAATTTATAAAAAAATATAAGTGCCGCCCACCTCAAATCAGTGTGAGAAATAAAGAGTCCTTCTTAAAGAAGGCTCCTTATTAAACACATTGCCTTAGAAGATAAATCAGAAATCCTATGTTTTGATACCAACAAATTAATTAAATTTTTATGAAATATAGAGAAGGAAGAGTACTTCTGCTTCAACTTTTGAATCACTAAAAATTTACTCAGTGAATTTATTTGGCATGTGGGAAGTTGGAGCACCAAAAGTTAGCATCCCTTCATTTCATGTAATGTCCCCTGGTCCCTTATTTATAGGGGACATCCTAGATAGCTTCTGGCTAAGATTTTTACATGAGCTAGAGAAAAGGGATATGGAAATCATAAAAAAAAAAATCTAAAAAATTTTTGAAAAAAAAAGAGGAGAATTTGAGTGGCAAAATTTGCTACAAGGGTGGTGAGATTTTCAGCAAGTGTTGTTGGAGTGCCCTAGAATTTGATTTTTTTATATGTTGAAGCTAAAAATTAAATCCTAAGTTATATTACATCTGAAGAGTATCTTTTTGGTGTTATTTTGGTGGTAAGATAAAAAACAACTGGGCTTTGGTGCAATCGTGACGTAAGTTTGAAGCCGGCAGTATTCTTGAGAAGATAAGGCTGCGGCTGCACACCAGTTGGGAAGGACCTTGGCCAACTTCCATGTGGATCACCATTGGAGGACTTCTACCTTGGAGTCTTATGGAGAACACCAACATGTCACTTTTCTATTTTAGTTAAAGTATAATATTCTATCTCTTTGCATGCTTGAATTTGATTTGATCGTGTTCGACAAGGTGATTCTAAGATTTTAAGTTCGGCTCGATAGTTTTATTTGATATAGCTATTGATTTAAATTTTTTAAAAAATTTTAAAAATTACTTTTCACTATGTGATTAGAATTTAATAGTGGTATCAGAGCCACCCTTGTCTGATTCGATTAAACAAGTGTAATATAGTAGCTTAGAATTGTTCTTGTTCATATCCTGCAAAAAATATATCATTATTTTTGCATCAATTTTTCAAACTCAAAAAAATATTTTTAACTTTTTATGAACTATGATTCTAAATTTTAATTATTAAATTATAAATTTATGATAATTTAAAATTTTATTATCATGGTTGCATGATGATTAAATCGTTGTATAGCTTATAAGGATGTTATTCATGCCTAATTAGATTAAAGTATGTTATATTATATGAATTTGTTAGTCATATGTTATGACTTTGATTGCACCCTTATACATTTTTTTTGACATGATAATGTGATTGCTATTTTGAATAGTAGAAGCATACAAATTTGCATAATTTGTAGTGTATATTTTATGCGCTTATATAGTTAGGATGTGTCGAGATCAGTTTAAAATCTCTCGTAAAATTATATTAAGTTGTAATATCAGGATTCACTTTTAAATCAAAAGTCAAATTCTTAAGATCAATTGGTATCGAGAAAAGTATGAAAGATGATTTTCTAATTAGGTCCATATACTGGCCTGGCCAACTCTGTTGGTGTCTAAAAAAAGTTACAGGGAGCCTCCCATCTGCTTACTTGGTCAATTTGGTCTTCTTGAATTTCGGACTTAGATTGATTAGTGATGTAGACACTACAAGGGGCTTCCTTCAAATTTAGTTCATAGAGTATGTCAAAATCTTAGTGAGTTTGTTGTGCTATCCACAAAGCTTACTATAGAAATTGATATGATATTGATCAAGTGCATATTGATGCTTATAGCATATTTGAATAGTATTACTTTGTTGTGCTATCCACAAAGACAGCATTGTTTAAGTATGACTATATGGGATTGAAGGGTCAACTTAACTAGAACACTATAGTTTGTTGTACTATCCACAAGACTACATGTGATCTAGAGGCCAGAATGATAGATGTTGAGAATTATAAAGGTACAATTGGTAAAGAGTTACCTACTCTTAAACTCATGAATACTTGTTGTACTATCCACGAGGTATTTGTGAGGAATAAAAATCTTAACCCTACTAAGAAATATTAGTATGTTTCTTGATTTTCATATTTGAGGGCTATGAAGTTCGATAAAATAGTGAGAGACACAATTAGACAAAAATTCTAATCTAGTTGTGAATGTCTTCATTAGTTGTCCGCTTATATTGTGTTCTTATCATTGTAGATTAACTACACTTATGGCATCCTCACTGTCCCTTAGAGGTATCCTAGATACTAACAATTTGATCAGACCCAACTATATCGACTGGTTAAAGAACTTGAGAATTATTCTCACTTAGGAGAAAGTCTCCTACATTCTAGATACACCCAACTATGTCGACTGGTTAAAGAACTTGAGAATTGTTCTCACTCAGGAGAAAGTCTCCTACATTCTAAATACACCTGCTCTAGATTCTTTTAGGAAAGATGCTTTTGAGGAGAAAAGAGCCACATACAAGATGTGAAAAGATGACAGTGTGACTGTCAAATGTATCATGTTTGCCTCCATGAGCAATGAGCTCGAGAGGCAGCATAAGGACAGACGTTTCCTCTATTCTTTTTAATCTTAAAGAGTTATATGGGAAGCAAAGTTGAACTACTCGATATGAGATATCGAAGCAGTTGTTCCATGCCCCTATGACTGAAGGCTCTTCTGTGAAAATGCATATCCTAAAGATGATTGATTTGATCACTCGTCTGGGATAGCTGGGTTTTATCATGGATGGTGAACTGAGCTAGGATTTGATCCTACAATCTTTCTCTGACTTCTTTTCTTAGTTTATCATTAATTATCATATGAACAAACTGAATATCAACTTGCCTGAGCTACTGAATATGTTAAAAATAGTAGAGAGCCATTTCAATGGTGAAAAGGCTCAGGTTCATCATGTTGATAAGATCAGCAAGAAGAAGGCAAAGAAGGGTTCTAAGAAAAACTGAACCCTAAGGCTGGCATCTCCAAAAAGAAAGTGAAGAAGGTCTCTGCCAAAGGTACTTGTTATCACTGTGGCAAGGAGGGCCACTGGAAGGAAAATTGCAAGGAGGACCTTGCAACTATGAAATCAACAAACATTGCTAAAGGTTTGTATATGATACAAACTAATTTATCATTAAGTACTTCAATGTCAGATTCTTGGGTATTGGATACCACCTGTGGTTCACATCTTTGCAAATCATTGCAAGATCTATAGGAAATAAAGAATCTGAATAAAGATGACTTCGAGCTATTCAGCGTAAGTGGAGAGTCCATTCAAGCCAAAGCCGTAAGAACCAGGGTTTTGAAGTTGCCTTCGAAAAAAGTTTTGGAACTAAAAACTTGTTATTACATTTCAAATATTGTTAGAAATATTATTTCTGTACCATTGTTATTGGAACAAGATTTTAAAATAATTACCAAGAACAATGGTTGTTCTATATATTTTTTTAATGAATATTATGGAAGTGCTTTTATTGATAATAGTCTTATATTTCTTTCACTTAATGATAATGTGCTTCATGCTGATAATATGAAGAAAAAAAAGAGAAAGAATGTGAATGTCACATGTCTCTGACACTGCCGACTTGACCATATAAATAAGTCAAGGATTAACAAATTATACCAAGATAATTTCTTTGATCCTTATGATTATGAATCATGTGAAACTTATGAATCTTGCCTCATGGAGAAAATGACCAAGACTCTATTTACTAGACATGGAGATCAGACGAGTGATATTTTGGACCTTGTACATACTGATGTGTATGGTCCCATGTCGATTCAAGCCAGAGGTGGATACTCTTACTTCATCATATTTATTGATGATATGTCTAGGTTTGGATGTGTATTTAATGAAATACAAATTTGAAGCCTTTGACAAATTTAAAGAGTATCAAAGAATGATCGAGAAACAAACTGGTAAAAGTATTAAAGCTCTTCGATCGGATCGAGGAAGAGAATACTTGTCTAGTGAGTTCTTCGATTATTTGAAACAAAATGGTATACTCTCTTAATGGATACCTCCTTATACTCCATAATTAAATGAAATTACAGAAAGGAGGAATTGCACCTTATTAGATATGGTGCGGTCCATGATGTGTTTCATGAATCTTTCATTATCTTTTTGGGGATACACCCTCAAGGCTGCAGCGTATATTTTCAATAAAGTACCTTCAAAATCTGTTTCTAACACTCCATATGAAATATGAAAAGGAAAAAGACCCAATCTTAAGCATCGTAAGATTTGGGGCTGCCCAACTTATGTGAAAAATATTGATGGACATAAGCTGGATGCTAGATCAAAAAAATACAGGTTTGTAGGTTATTCCAAGGAGAGTATAGGATACTACTTCTATAACCCTACTCAACAAAGGGTGTTTGTTGGTAGGCATGCCATTTTTTTAGAGAAAGAGTTTATCCAAGAAAGAGGTAGTGGTAGGTTTGTTGAACTTGAGAAAATTCAAAACCTACAATCCATCCAGAATTCACCAGATGGTTCTCAACCAGATGTGCCCATTGTTGAGGTACAACCACTACATACACCTCCTCTCCAAAGATCGAGTAGAGTACTTAGTGTACCACTCAGATATAAATTATCATTGAGAATGACAACACAACCCACATTATTGAGAATGATGAGCATACGACCTATTCAAAAGCTGTCATATATAGTGACTCTGACAAGTGGTTCAATACCATAAAATTTGAAATAAACTCCATGTATGCCAACCAAGTTTGGACGTTGGTTGATGTGCCTGAGGGTGTGACCCTAATAGGCTACAAATGGGTCTTCAAAAAGAAGATTGGAGCAGATGGCCAGCTAAAGACCTATAAGGTCAGGCTTGTGGCAAAAGGTTTTAGAAAAAAACAAGGTGTTGATTATGAAGAAACTTTTTCATCGGTAGCCATGCTCAAGTCTATTCAGATAATGCTTGCTATTGCATCATACCATGACTATGAGATCTAGCAGATAGATGTCAAGACTGCCTTTCTCAATGAAAATCTTGAGGAAGAAATCTATATGACTCAGCTAGAGAGATTTGTCTCAAGTGGGTGAGCAAATTAGGTATGCAAGCTGAATAGATCCATATATGGATTAAAGCAAGCATCGAGGAGCTAGAACATCCATTTTGATGAGACAGTCAAATCGTTTAGCTTCATCAAAAATATGGATGAACCTTGTGTGTACAAGAAGAGTAGTGGGAGTGCTATTGTCTTCTTGGTCTTGTATGTGGATGATATACTACTCATTGGGAATGATATCCTGAAATTGCAATCAGTCAAGACTTGGCTATCATAAAAATTTTTCATGAAAGATTTGGATGAATCATCCTATATACTTGGTATAAAGATCTATAGGGATAGATCGAAAAGGATACTAGGCTTGTTCCAGTCTAGGTATATTGACCTTATGTTGAAGAGGTTCAACGTGGAGGAAAGTAAAAGAGGTTACTTGCCCATAGGTCATGGCATACAACTCTCTAAGAAGATATCTCCTAAGACACCTGAAGAAAGAAATAGAATGAGTTCTATTCCTTATGCTTCGATAGTAGGATCAATAATGTATGCTATGTTATGTACCAGGCCTGATGTAGCTTATGTCTTGGGCATTATAAGCATATTTCAGGCTGATCCCCAGAGAGAATCATTGGAAAGCTGTAAAAAATATACTCAAGTACTTGAGAAGAACTAGAGATATTTTTCTAATATATGGTGGATCTGATTTAAAACTGAAAGGTTATATCGATTCTAGTTTCCAATCTGATCCGGATGATAGCAAATCGATATCTGGATATGTATTCACCTTGTATGGTAGTGTAGTAAATTGAAAAAATTTCAAACAGCAAACTGTTGCTGACTCGATCACTGAGACTGAGTATATTGCTGCAAATGAGGCTGCTAAGGAGGCCATCTGGATGAAGAAATTCATCATAGAGTTGGATGTGATTCCAGGAATTGAACAACCAGTGCCTCTTTATTGTGATCATACTAGAGCAGTTGCTTAAGCCAAAGAATCAAGATCTCATCAAAAATCCAAGCACATCCTAAGATGATTCCACCTTATTCGAGAGACAGTCGAAAGATGTGATGTGATCGTGGAGCGTGTTGACACCAAAAATAATATAGCGAACCTATTCACTAAGATCTTGTCAATGCAGCAGTTTGACCGCCACCTTGATAGTATGGGTATCAAGTATAGGGGCGATTGGCTTTATTGCAAGTGAAAGATTGAAAGAATTATGTCCTACAAGTCAATTGCATATGGAATGCGATAGGATGTTTATTGTAATTTATCTTCTAAACTCATATAATTGATATTAATATTATTAATAAAATTGATATTTTTGATTTATTTTATGCTACATCTTATTAATTTTAAGATTATAATGAACTCTATAGGTCTGGACAATAGTTTTAGAATCATGATGAGATCATGCCAGTGAGACCTAAATCCTTGATAGCCCTAATCTAAAATATTCTTAATCGTTGGTATATTGAGTCAGAGAATAATGATACCCGTAAGACTAGCATGTCCTATGTATGCTCAGAAATGAGGATGGTTGATCTCACAACCATTTGTGTGGTGACACTAATACAAGGATATGAGTGTTGATAGGATTAAGATGCTGTCGTTAGGACACCGTGATTATCAATCAAATTTTGACTTTAATAAAAATTAAAAAATATATAGAAAGTAGTGAGTCGGGTCGAATCCACATAGAAAGTAGGATTTTGATTTGAAATCTTTGATTTTATAAAAAAAATAAAATTTTGAAGAAAATAATTTAAGTCAAAAAATAAAAATTAAAAGTGCGAAAAATAAATCGGATACTAAGATCTACTAACTAGATCCTAGCATCTACTTGTAATAAAAATAAATAATAAAAATTTAAAAAGTATAAAAATAAATTGATACTAAAATCTACTAATTAGATCCTAGCATCTACATGCAAAAAATAAAAGATAAGAATTTAAAGTGTAGAAAAATAAATTTTACATTAATTGAAATTAAAATTTAGTACAAAAAATTTAAAAGAAATAATAAAATAAAATAAAAATAAAACTATAATAAGAATTTGAAGTTGATCAGTCAAGCCTCATCGGAAAGATGGTTGATGACCTCTCCGTCTTCCGTCGTACTCTGTAGAGTGAACCAACTTTTCTCCTTCTTTTCTTTGGGTCCCTAAAGCTATTTAATTTTTTTTTATTTTTTTCTACACTTTCTATTTAATTTTTCTGCTCCCAAAGCTTATTTTTGGATCTCCTATTTATGGATGAATTTTTCATAATTTTTTTGTAGGAAAAGGAGTCCTAAAACTCTTAAAAATCATATTAATCTGCTTAAAAATATTCTTGGCTGTTGGATGGAGCTTGAACAGCTCAGATCTGATAAAAAATCAGCCATTTTAATCTTTATCAAAGTCAGATCGAACCACAGCCGTCGAATCGTTCCTGGAATTGGTTCTAGGCTGTCGGATCGTGCAAAAGAGTTTTATTCAAAGTCAGGAGTGATAATAGCCATTGGATCGCGTGATGGATTGCTTATAAGTCATCAGATCATGCAAAAGAGTCCTCTTATAAACCGATAATGAACAGCAGCCGTTAGATCTAAGTCAGATTAAATCTCAGCCGTTAGATCATGCCCAGATCTTTCTCTCGCTGTGAACTGTGCTTGTGGACCGCATAACTATTCCCGTGGACTGCACCCTAGCTTTGTGGACTGATCAGTCGGTCCACCATGCACCAGAGGCTATTTTCTTTATTTTTTAGAATATTTTGGCTCAATTTTTGCTCCGATTTTCATCTGAAAAATTGAAAAAAATATGTATTAAATTTTTCAAAATTTTTTTTTCATTTTGATGCTTAAATTGCTCAATTAAATTAATATCTATTTTTTATAAATATATCTAATTTCATATTTTTTTCAAAAATACTTATTTTTTAAGAAAATTCAATAAATTCATGAAATTAGGGTTTTTAAGAAGATGTTAGCACCATAAATTATCAAAAATACCTTCAATAAATGTAAAAATATATCACTTATCACACTCTCTAATTTGAACTTTGCTCGTCCTCGAGTAAAGAAAGAATTTAGAATCAAGTACCGTTTAACTTAAAATCTCAAATTTCACCAAACAATTTTCAAAAGGACCACTGATGTTCAGTAGAGTATAAATGAGGTATATCATTGGGGTATTAATACTAGTCAATATGAGAGTTAAACTAGGAATACTAAATTTTTTCTAAATTTTTCCAAATTATCGCTACCTTTATCTCCAAATTATTAACCTTCATATGGATAAGTATATTATTACTTCCGTCCTTCATTTATTGATTGATTTTTTTTTCTCTTTTTTTTTTTAAACGTTGTACTGCTATTGAGTGTCTTAACCCCTTAAGTTTTCTGTTTGATCCATGTAGCGAGTTTTCAATCAATGACTCTCAAATCAGATGGCTTTAGGGCACTAGGTATAAAATACCCCTCGAACCTACATTCTCGAATCAAACAGGCTACGAGTTAAAACTAGCTTTACAACAAAGCTTCTTTGCCCTTCATACCTTTTGATACAAAACTCAATGCTTTCTTAGGCAAAGAGGCTCGGTTACTCAGCATGAAGTACTTGAAAACTTTTTTTTTGAATATATGAAGAAATGTATAGTTACCCTACACAAGCCCATAAGAAGTAAACTCTTCTTTGATGCTGGTAGAAAAATTTAGAAATGCTAAAAAAAAACTGTTTAAGTTCTAAACTTAACTCTTTATTGAGTTTGCTTAATAATTGATCCCTCAGTATCTCACAAACTTTCTGATCTGTGCATCAATTTTCTTTTAAAATGCTTGGTTTAACTTGATTCTTAAGTGTAATCAGATGCTTAAATACTAAATACTAACTTACTTAAGGACTTAAAAAAAATTTTATTAAAAATTTTTATTCTCTCCCCAACTTAATCAACATTGTCCTCAATGGAGTAGGAAATATGAACGGTGTATGTAAAGAGAAAGAAAAGGAAAGATATCACCTGATCCATAAGTCTTTTCAAAACTGATTCTCCCTCCAACTTAGCCAAGATTATTTTCAAATCTCTACAAAAGACACAAAGCAAGACTCGATTATCCTAAACAAAATGCAAAAGAAAGCAAAGGCAAAAGTAAAAATCAAAAACTTGAAAACTGGGTTGCCTCCCAGGAAGTGCTAAGTTTACCATCTTCAGCTAGACCATGCTGATTCTCTCACCTATCCCATATCAAATATTGGATTGACAAATTCTAATGGTTTTGAATTACCAATCTCAAAAAAATGATCTAAAATATATTTTAATATTTTATTATCAATCTTTAGAAAGTAGTTCACATCTCCGTTCTTAATTTTAGAAAGATAGTTCACAAACCCATTCATAGACCCTTGTTTATCGAAAATTTCTCCTATTTGTTCTTCTAAAATGCTCAAGAATTGAATTTTTAGGTTAGAAGTTGAGTTTGATGCACGAAATGCTGGAAGGGTGTCAGCTGATTTTAAACATATGTACTCAGATGTGACCAAGGGTAATTTCACTTTTGAAGGAGGTGATTTTAAAGTGGAAGAATCAGCTTCTGGGGCTGAAGGGAATAAAATTTTTGGTGAATATATCTTGGGTAACTCATCTGCTCTCTTCTCAGTATCAATTTTGGGCTCAGGTTCTTCTATTGGATTAGCTTCAGTACTAACTTCTTCTTCTAAATTCACATTTTGGCTAGCATTAGTATTAGCCTCACTCACCTGGTCTTGGTATGGGTCCTTAAAAATCCTATCACTTTTAAGCTCAGAAATTGTATTATCACTTTTAAATTGGGGAATCTTAGGTAGGACATTGGATTGATGACTAGGTCTAGGTGATTGGTGGATGGGTGGGTCATTTTCAAAATTCAGTATTAGTTCATTTAGCGATTGACCTAGTTCTCTCCTCATGGTAGATTTAGTTAATTGATCTATTTGTGCTTCTAGTCTAGCGAGAGATTGCTGTTGGGTCATGATCATTTGTTGAAGTTGGCTAAATCTATCGTTGGCTAGATTGGTCTGTTGAGGAGGTGGGTATAACGGCTGATTGTAATAGGATGGTTGGAAAGGCTGACCAGGCTGACCACTATTATAGGTATAATTTTGGTATTGGAGTCTATTTTGAAAATTTTACACAGAAGAAATTTGGATCTGATCCTGAGTCTGTTGGGATCTTCAAGAAAAATTAGGGTGGTTTTCAAAGAAAAATCACCTTTTTCCTTGCAGGATCTTCCAGATTTCATCAAATCTAGGATGGAATAATTTAAAAAAAAAATTTATCCTATATTTATTTTAGATCTAAATCTCTAGATCTAATTTTATTATTAAATATTAATTATAAAATAAATCTAAAAGTATGAGGAAATATGAAATACCTCAAGGGTAATCTGATTACCCTGTAGATGATCGCAGCAAGCCTGAGGTTCTGATTTAGCCACGCAATCGTCTGGCCTCTACCAGTATCTACTCAGGTAGGATCTAGATCATCTTCTCCTCACAAATCTCTATTCCAAAAATTAGAACTAAATCTAATTAGAAAGATCTTCAAAAGTCTTTCTGAAGTTGGAGCAGCAGCTTGTCAAAGAACTCCTGTAGCTTCCTGTTCAAGGCGTCACCACATCTTGATCTTGCATCAAATGGATGCCCAACTCCTTGGGTGTGAAGAGGGGAGGGAGGACTTTAGATAGGATATGGAGAAGAGGAGGGGGGATGGCAGCTTTGATGGGTTTGGTGCAATCATTAGAAACCCTAGGCACAGACAGGGTTTATATAGACCCTGCTGCGCTGCGCAATGCCACATCATTCGATCAATCAAAAAATTTTAATAAATTTAAAAAAAAATTGATTGGTAGAGTGATGTCATATGATCATATCAGATAAGAACCCAAGTCTCTCTCCAAGAGTTGGCACCAACATTGGATAAGCACAATCATGTTGGCACCAAAGAGTCCATGTTGATCAAATCAACTTCCACCCTTATCCACTTGGGGTGCCCTCTTTATCCAATTGGGCTCACGCCATAATTTGATTATGGCACCTAATTTGATGTTGATTTGGTATGTGGACACTCTACAAAAATCTTTCAATGAGCTCTTGCTAAGTGGCCTTCAATTTAAGATCCATATGTCAACTTTTGACTGATGTCCTAAAATGAAATTGGCAAGTGAGAGGAATTAGCAAGTGCTTATCTTAAATTCATCTTATGAATTAAGACAAGCCTTTTCTGAGCTGGACAAGCTTCATTTAGACTGAGAGAAACCTTCTCAAGATTCTCTGGGTGAGTCAAATCACATTTGGCTCAATCGAGATAGAAAAGATTACATGAGGAAAAAATTAGGCTCAATCATGTGCTAGCACGATTTTCTTGAACCTAATTGGATCTAATCCAAATCAATTGGAATGGCCCAATTGATGATATCAAGATCCTAACCCTTGTTAGTGTGACCCAGTTAGGTTCAATTTCGTATGGTAATGAGACATGTCGTGATCTCATCATCGACATCATCGAAACTCCTTTCGATGGACCAGAACTCTTCTGATTCATACAATTAGAATGATCGATCATCAAGATCATTCTAATTGCTCTCAAAATCCATCAGTGACACCTAGCAATATATGGTGGCAACCCATCAGAACTGAAGATAAACCTCTTGGTGCAACTACCTGTGTGATTGAGTTCCTCTATCATGAGTCCCGACTGAATTAGGGTTAAGGTGAACTCATCAAACCCAACATCAGTCATATGAATCAATCGATCGATCCGAGTCTGATGTGAAACTCCAATGGAAAACCTTTTTTCATTATTTCACTCTGCCATGGCCATGGGCTTAAGGACTCGATCTTTCAATCATCATAGGACTACTCCTCTCATCTATCGAGGTTGATATATCCCATCTTGGTGCGACCTAGTTCCTACAATGAATATGCTACAGCCAACATGCACCTCAGGGTTCTGAATGGCTAGGCGATCGAGTTATGGTGTAGTCAAACTATAACACACTCAAGGTGAACTATCGATGCACCTCAGGTCAAAGAACTAGACACACAACTGTAGCATCGAGCTAGTCATTGACGAGGAGATAGACTTCTTTATGACTGCTCGATATGGTCACGCTCAGTATACTTGTTTTCAATGAATACTTGTACTCTCACTTCGGTGTCTCCACACGTAGACTCAAGACACATCTACCCTAAGAAAGTGATCATACACTAACCTTCCAGATCGATCACCATCCTTGAGATGATCCTATGGTCAGGAGCTGTTTATGAGTTAGTTATGTAAATTCATGCCTTAAATTTTCAACTCTTAAAAATATGAATTGATATTCCTACTAACTCAAAGGATGTATCACAGACACAATGTGATAGAAGAATAACCTATTTATTGATTTATAGTCAAAATTATAAATTTGTCCTTAGATTTGTACAGGAATGTATCAGCTAATCTGTCATCTAGGGCACTCATCTAACAAACTCTCACTTGACCTAATGCCAATTGACTACATATCTAAGTCCCATCTTCTCAAGGTGGGCTTCGATCTTTTGCTGGCCTAATGACTTTGTCAGCAGGTCTGTCACATTATCAGTGGAGTCGACTCTCTTAACCTCGACATAACCTTTTTCGAGGTAATCATGGATTAGATGGAATTGCCGCTCGATGTGCTTGGACTTCTGGTGAGACTTTGGCTCCTTAGCTAGGGCTATGGCACCATTATTGTCGCAGTAAAGAGGGATGGCATCCAATGACATTACTCCAAGCTCCATGATAAACTTTTTGTATCAGAATGTCTCCTTCACAGCTTTCGATGCAGCAATATACTCTGCCTCCATGGTGGAATCAGCAATCACCATCTGCTTGGAACTCTTCCAGCTAACTGCACCACCATTGTAAATGAACAGACTCTCAGATGTCGACTTTTGATCATCTATATTAGATATAAAGTCTGAGTTTGTATATCCCTGAATCTGGAGTTCTCCATTCCTAAAGATTAGAAATATATCCATAGTCCTTCTCAAGTACTTAAGGATATATTTCACAGAAGTCCAGTGCTCTTCGCCTGGATTCGACTGATATCTGCTTGTGACACTCACAGCATGGGCTATATCAAGTCGTGTACATAGCATGGCATACATGAGGCTCCCTATTGCCGAAGCATAAGAGATTTTGCTCATGTGTTCAATCTCCTCAGGTGTGCTAGGGCACATCTTCTTGGAGAGATGAATGCCATGTCTAAAAGGTACTAAACCTCTTTTGGAGTTTTCCATGCTAAACCTTTTTAGCACCTCCTTTATGTACATCTTCTGTGAAAGTCCTAGCATCCTATTTGGTCTATCTCTATAAACCTTAATACCCAGTATAAAGGATGCCTCTCCTAGATCTTTCATAGAGAATTTCTTAGACAACCATACTTTGACTGAGGTCAACATGAAAATGTCATTCCCAATTAGGAGGATGTCATCTACGTATAATACGAGGAGGACAACTGCGCTCTCACTGACCTTTTTGAACACACATGGTTCCTCCTCATTCTTGATGAAACCAAACATTTTGATCACATCATTGAAACGAGTATTCCAGCTCCGAGATGCTTGCTTAAGTCCATAAATGGATCTTTACAGCTTGCAGATCTTGTGATCATCATCACTGGATGTGAAACCAAGTGGTTGTTCCATATAGATATCTTCCTCAAGATGTCTATTTAAGAACACCATTTTCACATCCATCTGCCATATTTCATAATCGAAATAGGCTACAACAGCAAGCAATGTGCGGATGGATTTTAGCATGGCTACAGGCGAGAAGGTATCCTGTAGTCAATGCCTTCGCGCTGACTATAACCTTTCGCTACGAGCCTAGCCTTAAATGTCTCTACATTCCCATCTGCACCTATCTTTCTCTTGAAGATACATTTACACCCAATAGGTACAATATCTTCAGGTAGATCTACCAAGGTCCAGACTTAGTTTGAGTACATCGAGTCAATTTTTGATCTCATTGCCTCTAACCATTTCTCAGAGTCGATATCTGATATCGCCTCATCATAGGTCTTGGGATCATCACCATGAGCCCCATTTTCCATGAGGAACATTTCCTCTATATCCTCTTGTATAATACCTAAGTACTTTTCAGGAGGATGGAAAATCCTAGTCGATCTACGAGGTGGAAGAGGTTGTGTTAGGACTGGTTCTAATTGATTGGGTTCCTCAAGTTCTTTAACTCGTTGCTCTTGGGAGACATTCTCCTTGAGCTTAATTATTCTTTCGATACCACCATCTTGAATAAACTATTTTTTAAGAAAAATAGCATTTCGACTCACAATCACATTGTGGTTGTCCGGAATATAGAAATAGTATCCTAATGACTCTTTAGGATATCCTATGAATCAAGCTCTAAAAGATCTAAACTCTAACTTATCCACCTGCTGTCTCTTGACATGAGTCGGACAACCCCAAATTTTGAGATGATTCAGACTTGGCTTCTTACCATGCCATATCTCATATGGTGTGGTAGGAACGGTTTTAGATAGAACCCTATTCAACACATATATTGCTATCATGAGACAATATCCCCAATGAAACTCAGGGAGATCCGTGAAGCTCATCATAGAACGGACCATATCTAATAGGGTCTGATTTCTCCATTTTAAAATCCCATTGAGTTTTGACGTTCCAGGTGGAGTCCATTGAGAGACTATACCATTATCCTTAAGATAGTCTAGAAACTTTCGACTGAGGTATTCACCTCCTCGATCTGATCGAAGAACCTTAATGGATTTTTTTATTTATTTTTCTACTTCATGTCTGAATTCTTTGAACCTTTCAAAGGCTTCAAACTTGTGTTTCATTAGAAACACATACCTGTACCTAGACATATCATTGGTAAAGGTAATGAAGTAGACATAGTTATCTCTAGCCGGCACATCAAATGAGCTGCACACATCCGTATGTACTAGGGCAAGTAGGTTTGTGGCCCTTTCCCTATATCCTACAAAAGGGAGTTTGGTCATTTTGCCTTGAAGGCATGATTCACAAACTGGATATGACTCGAAAGTCAACGGACTCAACAGTCCGAATTTTTCTAATTTGTTAACCCTGTCTTCCGCTATATGACCTAGCCTTAGGTGCCACAGATACCTATCATTTAGATTATCTCTGGGCCTTTTAATTCCTATGGCATTCATATTTTGCTCGATATTAAATACAAATACATCAATATGTAGCTGATAGAGGCCATTAATAAGAAAACTATTTGCAACTTTATTATTTTCATAAAATATGATACAATGGTCCTTATGAAAGCTAATCACATAGCCTTCTTTTGCTAAACATGAAACAGAAATCAAATTCCTACTTGCTGCAGGCACATAATAACAATCTCTAAGAAATAAATCTAATCCTAACGGTAATCGCAGATGGTAGGTTTTCACGGCCACAGCAGCAACTCTTGCTCCATTTTCGATGAATAGGATCATCTCCCTATCCCTCAACCTCCTGCTCTCCTCAAGATCCTACATAGAAGTGCACAAATGAGCACTAGAACTAGAGTCAAGCACCCAACTAGATGCAGAAGAAACCGTAAGATTAGATTCTAAAATGAGCATACCTTCAGAAGGACCATCCTTCTTGTTCTTCAGAGTGGTCAGGTACTGAGGATAGTTCTGCTTCTAATGGCCGTCTGATTGGCAGTGAAAATATTTTTTTCTTTTCAGTAGCCTTCTTCTTCGATTCTGTCTTCTTCTTCTTATCCACCTTCTGCTTCTTTGCAGACTTTTTTTTCTTTCCAAAAGACTTTCTCTTGGAATAAGTCTGCTCCACAGTAAGAACTGAGCCTTTTGAACTTTTCATAGAAAGCTCAGCCGTAACCAGTATGTTCATTAACTCGGCCAAGGTACACTGCATCTTATGCATATGGAAGTTCATGATGAACTGACCATATGCATCAGACAAGGACTGAAGGATCACATCAGTCTGAAAATACTTATCTAAGATGACACCAAGCTTCTCAAGCTCCTCAAGATCCTGGATCATTGTCAAACAATGATATTATACTGACTGTCCATCACGCATTTTAGCCTTAAAAAGTCTTTGACAGACTTGATACTTGGTTGTGCGATTTTGTTCACCAAATAACTCTTGTAGGTGAGCCAACATTTGGTGGATAGTCATAATATTCTCATGTTGGCACTGCAAGTCATCAGACATTGCACCCAACATGTAGTACCTTACTTTGTTATCATCATCCATCCACTTTTTCAGAGATGCTTTCTGTTCAGCAGTCGAACGTGCTGGCATGACAGGTGGGTCTTGGTTCAAGACACAAGTTAATTTCTCAGAACACAGAATAATTCTGTAGTTCCTCAACCAGTCTTTGAAATTGGATCCAGTCAATCTGTGGGTGTCTAGTATTTTGGTCAGAGGGTTGGATGCAAACATGTTTCCTATAGAGAGTCAATAGTTTTCAGTTAGATTTTGTAATCAGACTTAACCAATTTATTTAGGAGTTTCATTTTTAAACAAATTAGGCTCTCACTATTTTCTCAGATCCCTACACTCCCTTGGTAGAGATGTAAAAATTTTTGTGATTAATGATTTTTAGTGGGTGGTGTGGTCTCACCGACTGGCTCATCACCTCACCTAATAGTTATTGATGATGGGTCATCCGATGAGTAGACAACTCTTGTCCAATGATTCTCTAATCATAGTGCATCCAAAATTTGGTCTCTAATTCATTAAGCTCACCGTGCCCGGAATATTGCTCCAATCCTTAGTTAAGTCAAACCCACCATTTGCACGAACTAGATTCCTGATTGGGTCCCTCACCGTATCCAAAATATTGAGCTCAACCCATCCTCTAATTCATAGCATCCAATGCCTAATGGACATGGTTGCATCTTCTTAATGCAACTGAGCTACTGTATCCAGCCGAGAACAATCAACCTCGGGAAGGGCCTGCACATCCACAATGGTGGAAGACCTAGACTTAATATTTTCTTAGAAAGATTTGATTTAGATCTCTTTAAACTTGACTTGACATAGTCATAACAATTATGACTAACCTAATGGCATGGGTTAGCTTAAATTGTTAGCCACCTCTAATTAGAATTGGGTGGACACATATGGCCAGGTAAGTGACAATGATGGAAGGGATATTGTAGGAACCATATCTAGGGTTTCAGGGTTGATCTTGAAACTTTTTCAAGATCATACAGTGGAAGACTAAAATAAATCAAAATTTATTTTCTAAAATAAAAAAATCTCTAGATCTAAGATCCTATTACATGATTATTACATAGCATTAAATCAAAAATTAAAATATATAAATATAGCATGAACTACATGTTGATCATATCAACATGTTTCTATACTACATCTAATGTATGTATTAAACAATAGATCAGATCTATTACCTTGCAAGTTAGACATTCTAACCTTGTTAATCTGGGCTTGAGGATGATGTTGCAAGCCGCACACGCGTCCGGCCTCTAGGAGTCATCCACACAAGCCCACGAATCTCGATCAGAAGTCCTGCTTCAGAAAATCAGCACAGTATGCTAGTACTGCGCTGATCCTTCTTTGATGGTTGATCAGGTGCCTCCTTCTTCTTGATTTGGACTCTTCCAAAGATGGAAAGTAGAAGGAGGAGTTTCAGATCTGAGATACTCTCAGGAAACTCAAGATGGAGGGAGGAAAGATATGAAAACAAAAACCCTAGAAGAAGACCCTCTTCTTCTTCACATTTTTCTCTCTAGACACCCAAACTTGTGTCTTTTTTATCTCTATGACCCAAAGGTATTTCTATCTGATTTTTGGATGGCACAAAGGATTCTCAAATCTCTAACTTTTTTTAAAATTTCATAAAGAAACTCATCTTATATAAAGAGATATGATAGAGTCCTTGTCTAGGTCAAACACCTAGTCAAGGCTTATCCAAACATGGCAAGTTAAGGGACGCCCAACTCTTGAGCACCTCCTTCATATTTTTGTGCATGGATCACCAGAAAAGGGTGCACAATGTATACCCTAAAAGCCATGAAAATTTCAAAAAAAAAATTTGGATAAATTCGATGCAAAATTGAAAGAGTTTTGGATTTCTAAAACTCTATCTCATAGAATTCGAAATCCAAACTTATTCCTTTTAGATTTGATCCAAACCACCTTCCATGTAAGAAAGAAGAGAGGAGACCTTTTGTGAACGTGGGAGAGATCTGGGAGAGGGCTTTTGTCACACAAAATAAGTGGAGATTGGCATTGAATAAGAGAGAGGGCGTGGAGAAGGTTTATGTGGCGCAAGGTGGAATCCTAGTCTTACTAGGATTCTGTCTTATGACTTGTTTTAATTTGGTTTTCCAAACCAAATCAAATCAAAATTAGATCAACCCAATTAAAATAGGTCTTAACCCAATTAAGAATCTAATTTAATCAGATTAAATTAGATTTAAATCTGATTTAATTTTCTAATCAAATTATAAATTAGATTGACCCAAGTCCTAGTTGAACTAGGACTAGTTTTTCCTTGCACTTGGCTTATCCAATAAACCAATTGGACTTGATCCAATCATGCCCAAACTAAATCTAATTAAATCATATTTAATTAGACTTAATCTCAGCCCATTGGCTTAATCAAATTAAGTCAATCAGCAATCGAATTGCTAATAGATCCTCCTGCAACACTTGCACTGGGTTAAATGTCAATCATATTGATCATTTAACCCTAGAACGATTCTTAATCGTTGATCAACCATCTGATCGGATCATGAACTCTAATGTGTGTGACCTCATAGGTCCAAACCTAAGCCGGTAGCATAGGAACAAATTTTAATACCAATCGAAGTGACCATCTAGCAATGGTACCCGACGATCGGATAGGTCGAATGTGTAGAACAACATCCTTAGAACCCATGCAGATATAGTTTTCATATAATTCATCCCCTTGACCAAAATGATCATAGGACACCCTAGAGTTTAACTGTCAACTCTGATCAGGTTGTCCACATTGTATTTCAAAATATCAAATCCATCTGATGGATTACCCTGGCCAAGGTTTTGCTAAATTGAAATACAGCGACTCATTCTTCTCCAACTCTTAGAGTGGTCAATCCCATCTCGATCACACTCTGACTTCGCAAGTACTTGACTGTGCCCAGAAGCCTTCCGTCCCTGAATTAAAAATTTAGTTAGTTCAGTACCAAAGCACAGTGAGTTGCTTGCAAGTCATTGAGACGATCTCAAGTCTAAGGGACACTTATACCTATATCCCATCAGAGATATTCTCGACAGCAGAATGCTCTGAAGTTGGTCACGTTCAATGATGATGTACCCTTACATCTCACTTGTATGCCATACCAGTGTCTCCACACTCTTTGGTTAAGAGGACAACCAACCCATATGGCCTACAGCGACCTATGCTCGATAGAAGCTATCGTTCTTATTAACAGCCTATCATTTGGTCATGAACAGTTTTAAGGATTAATCGATAAATCCTCTCTTTATCAAACTTATATAGTCCTAAGGACTTCATCATAACAACGGAGTTCATTAAAAGATGAAAGCTTATGATGAAGATGCCAAATATATTTTATTATTAACAAATCAATTACAATACTTGGTTGCTCAACCGTCAACAGCTTGACGATTGGCTTTTTGGGACACATTTCCCAACAACTCCCACTTGTCCTAAAGCCACTCGACATAGTATCTAATACCCATCTTCGACTTGTGGTTGTCGAACTCCTTTATCGTCAGGGCTTTAGTGAAGGGGTCGGCTAGGTTCTCCTTTCCATCGATCTTCTGAAGGTCGACGTCACCTTGATCCACGATCTCTCAGACCAGGTGGAAGCAGCGCAAGATGTGCTTCATCTGCTGATATGCTTTGGGTTCCTTCACCTGAGCTATGGCACCAGTGCTGTCGCAGTAGAGCAGGACTGGACCATCGAGGGAGGGTGCTACTCCAAGCTCGTTGATGAATTTCCTCAGCCACAGCTTCCTTCGTGGCATCTGATGCTGCGATGTACTCCGCTTCACAAACAGAGTCTGCCACAGTATGCTGCTTGGAACTCTTCCAGCAGATGGCTCCATCATTCAGAGTAAAGATATAACCCGACATGCTCCTGCTGTCATCATGGTCAGATTGAAAGCTAGAGTCTGTGAACCCCACAAGTTTCAGATCTGACTCGCCATAAACCAACCATTGGTCCTTAGTATTTCTCAAATACTTAAGGATGGCTTTAACCACTTTCCAGTGATTTTCTCTAGGATCAGATTGGTATCTACTCACTACTCCTAGTGAGTATGCCACATCTGATCTTGTACATATCATGGCGTACATGATAGATCCCACGGTTGAAGCATATGGGACTCTACTCATACGCTCTCTCTCTTCAGGAGTTATCGGACAATCCTTCTTAGAGAGAGAAATTCCATGGCCTATCGGTAGATAGCCCTTCTTGGAATTCTCCATGCTGAACCTCTTCAGCACAGTGTCTATGTACATGGACTGGGATAACCCAAGCATTCTTTTAGATCTATCCCTATAGATCTTCATCCCTAGGATGTAGGATGCTTCACCCAAGTCCTTCATGGAGAACTTTGATGACAACCAAATTTTTGTTCCCTATAGTGCGGGGATGTCATTCCCGATTAAGAGAATGTCATCCACGTACAAGACAAGGAATACCACAACTAGACCATTTGCCCATTTATAGATGCAGGGCTCTTCTCCATTCTTAATGAAGCCATATGTTTTGATCACCTTATCAAAACGCATGTTCCAACTCCGAGAAGCTTGCTTCAATCCATAAATGGATCTCTGAAGCTTGCACACCTTGGACTCATCTGTGGATGTAAACCCCTCAGGTTGTATCATATACACCTCTTCGGTCAGCTCTCCATTCAGGAAAGCTGTCTTTACATCCATCTGCCAGATCTCATAATCTAGATGGGCAGCTATTGCAAGCATTATCCGAATAGATTTGAGCATTGCCACAGGGAAAAATGTCTCGTCATAGTCAATACCATAACGTTGACGATACCCCTTGGCTACCAGACGGGCTTTATAGGTCTCCACCTTTCCGTCTGCGCCCCTCTTTCTTTTGAAGACCCATTTACACCCAATGGGTTTAACCCTTTCAGGTGGGTCAACCAATGTCCATACATCGTTGACCTTCATGGACTCCATTTCGGATTTCATGGCTTTAAGCTATTTCTCAAAATTAGGTCTCTGCATTGCATCCATATAGGTGATCGGATCCTTATTATTCTCATCAAGTTCGATGGGATCATCGTCCCGAACCAAGAAACCGTAGTATCTGTCCGATTGACGCGATACTCTACCAGATCGCCTTAATGGTGCAGGTACATTGGGCTCCGGATATGATCTAATCATATCAGACTCATGTTCAGCTATTGGTGTCGGACCTTCTACCTGTTGAACTTCATCAAGTTCAATCTTAGAGGCAACGGTTCCTTCACCAAGGAACTTCTTTTCTAAAAAGATTGCCTTAAGGCTGACGAACACCTTTTGTTCATCAGCATGGTAGAAAAAATATCCTTTTGTCTCTTTGGGATACCCTATGAATGAGCATTTGTCAGACCTAGGTCCAAGTTTGTTTGTGACTAATCATTTGACATAGGCCGGGCACCCCCAGACCCTAAGGTGTGAAAGTGCTGGCTTACGTTCCGTCCATATCTCATATGGAGTCTTAATTACAGACTTACTTGGAACCCTATTTAACAGATAACAGGCCGATTCGAGTGCATATCCCCAGAAGGATATCGGTAAGCTAGCAAAACCCATCATGGATCGGACCATGTCTAACAGAGTCCGATTCCTCCTTTCAGACACACCATTATGCTGTGGTGTTCCTGGAGGAGTCCATTGGGAGAGAATCCCATTCTCTCCTAGATATGTGAGAAATTCACTAGAAAGGTATTCTCCTCCTCGATCAGATCGAAGAGTTTTAATACTCTTCCCAGTTTGTTTTTCTACTTCACTTCAGAATCGTTTGAACATTTCAAATGAATCTGACTTATGTTTCATCAGATAGACATATCCATATCGGGATAGGGTATCCGTGAAAGTTATGAAGTAGAAATATCCACCTCTAGCACTGGTGCTCATGGGCCCGCATGCATCAGTATGTACTAGGCCCAAGAGCTCAGTAGCTCTCTCACCTTTTTCAGTAAAAGGTGACTTGGTCATTTTACCAAGAAGACAGGAATCACAGGTTGGAAGTGATTCACAATCACTAACTTTGAGGATTCCCTCTTGAGTCAACCTGTTTATTCTGTTCTTGTTTATATGACCTAGCCTACAGTGCCATAAGTAGATATCTGACACACTATCTAATCTAGAGTGCTTGCCAGTTGAATAGACTACATTAACAGGTTGTGATAACATATACACACCATTATTCAAATGTCCATAAAAAATAGTAACACCATTCTCAATGATATTACAAATTTATTTCTTTATTGAAATTTCATAATCATTTTTGGCCAGAAGGCCTACAGAAATGACATTTAAAAAGAAACTGGGACAGAAATGACAATCATTAAGAACAACGATATGGGATTCAAATATAAGTTTCAAGATTCCTAATGCTAGAACTGGAACTGGTCTTCCATCTCCAACGTTCAGGAACCTCTCGCCTTGCTCGAATCTCCTACTGACCTGCAACCCCTGCAACGAATTGCAAATATGGTAAGGGCTACCGGTATCCAATACCCAATCAGTTATATCATAAATAGAGAAATTGCAAGGAGTTATCATATAAATACCTTGCCCAGCAACAACTTGCTGCTTTCTCTGCCTGTTCGGGTCTAGGGAGGCAATGTACTGGGGACAGTTCTTCTTTCAGTGCCCCCGCTTCTTGCAAAAGAAGCATTCAGCTTGACTCTTATCGGGTTTGATCTTTTTGGTCTGACACTGCACAGATGTCCCAGCCTGAACTTGCACCTTCTTCACTTTCTTCTTCTTGTTCTTCTTCCCTTTCTCAAAAGGTCGAGAACCAGAAGACGAACCTCCCACTAAGTTCACCGATTCCTTGTAAAGTTGGTGATCCTTCTCAAAGTTCTGAAGCAACCCCAGTAACCCATGGTAGTTCTCTTCAGGCTTTGTCATTCTATAATGAGTGAGGAATGGGAGATAAGACTTGGGCAGCGAGTTCAGTATTGCATCTTTCCCAAGCTGCTCATGCAAGGGAAAGCCGAGCTTGCTCAATCTTTCCATCAGCTCGATCATGTACAATACATGATCAGTGACAGAGGCACAATCCTGTATTTTGGCATTGAAGATGGCACAACTAGTCTTGTGCCTCTCTACGTCATCGGGTGTGCCAAAGGTATCCTCCAACACTTGAAGCATGTCCTTTGGCTGAGCCGTCTCGAATCTGTGACTGAACTCGTCGCTCATGATAGCTAGCATGATACAGCGCACCGTGGTCCGATCATTGAGCCTCTTCTGGTAAGTGTTTCTGACTGTTCCACGTGCATTGACAGCTGGCTCCTCAGGTGCAGGATCCATTATCATATATAAGATCCGTTCATGCTCTAGGACTATCTTCAACTTTCGGTACCAGCTATCGAAGTTGGATCCCACCAACTTATCATTGTCCAACAATGATCGGAGCGATAGGGAGTGGCCATATTTGCACAAAGGAGAACCATAACCTAATTAGTAATTGATTCATTAAACCTAAAGATTTGGACTTTAATCAAAAGGTTTCTCCCACTATTTTATTTGAATTGGTAGCCTCTACCTCTAACTCGAGGAATTACCCTAATTCCTTAGCGGGTACTAGAATCCACTTAGACTGCACACAAGCCCAACTTTGGTTGGTCAACCCATGTACATCTAAGGGTAGGTTCATAACCAATTATTTCTCTAAACAATTTTTAGTAATTTTAATTTTGCCCCAGAAACCTAATCAGTAGGCTTTGGCCTCCACTGTAAGGATCCGATTAGGTCCAACCATTAACATGATCATACTTGGTGTATCTAACCAACGAATGATTAAGTCCAACTTTGGTTGGCTCACCTAACCACCATTAGAGAGACACTTCCAAGTCGTCATATGATGAGTGATAATTCCATTAGTCAACAAGCACCAGGCCTTTGGGTCTGCAATGATTATTGAGTTAATGGACTCATTATCAAACACCTTAATGGGAGGCTATGACTCAGTTATTTCCATAACTTTGTTATTTTAAGGACCTAATAATTTTAAAGGATTTAAATAATTTAGAGGATGAGGTCAGATGAACCAGCTTATCATGATCCTCCCACTGGCTTCACCAAGTCAGCTTAAGGGAGACCATTAAAAGGGCTGGTCTAGGAGCACCTAAATCAGTCACACTGATTTACCTAGCTGACATGGGTCAGCTCGAATAGTCAAGTGATCCGATCAAAATATAATTTCACCAAGAGGCCAGGTAAGTTCGATCAGTGGGAGGGTCTGCCAAAGCTTGCCTTAGACACCATCAGAAATGGCCAGGTAAGCGGGCTCCCAATTAAAAACCACCGGTCTAGTTTACCTTAGACACCAACTGATTTAATTAGTTTCGATTAGATCAACCTAACAGTTCATGCTAGACCGCTTAGCCAAGAATCAAGTCCATTTGGTTCTCGTTAAAGATATGGACTTGACCAACTACAACTATTATAATTGATCTAGAGAATCCTTGACCTAATCTAAGACAACAATTGATTAGATTTAGTCAATTCTCTAATTAAGTCTATCTTTAATCTAACCATAGGTCTAACCCAATTAATGGACCTAATTTTCACTAACCCATTAACCCAATGTGTTATGGTTTGTGTCTTAGGTTCTTCAATTCACAATCCTAGAACCTATTCAAACAACTTAATTCTTAATTAAGTTTTGGGCTGAGGGTTGGGTTTGGCTTTTCAAAAAATAATTTTCATATTTGTAAAATAATTTTATAATATGATTCTACCAACCATATTGCATGTTTGATTCATAATCAAGATATAAGTGAAATAAACATGAAACTACTTTAGATCTAATCTAAACAGGTTCATGTAATTGAAACAATTTCAACTTTAAACAATTTCTTTGCACAAAAATTATTAACAAAGAGATTTTATTTTAGATTTAAATATCTTTTAAATCTAATAAATCATAAATCTAATCTAGATCATATCTAACAAATTTATGATTAAATCTAGATCTACACAAACTAGGACAACCTTTGCACTGTAAGGGGTAAACCTTACAGCAGGACAACCTTGCAATTTGTGATTGATCTAAAATTTTAATTTCAGATTTAATAATCAGATTATAAATTAGATCTAATCTAAAAAATAATCTAAGCATGTATAAATAATCATGTAATAAAGAACCTGGCTCTGATACCAATTGTAGGAACCATATCTAGGGTTTCAGGATTAGATCTTGAAACTTTTTCAAGATCATACAGCGAAAGACTAAAATAAATCAAAATTTATTTTATAAAATTAGAAAATCTCTAGATCTAAGATCCTATTACATGATTATTATATAGTATTAAATCATAAATTAAAATATATAAATATAGCATGAACTACATGTTGATCATATCAACATGTTTCTATACTACATCTAATGTATGTATTAAACAATAGATCAGATCTATTACCTTGCAAGTTAGACGTTCTAACCTTGTTGATCTGGGCTTGAGGATGATGTTGTAAGCCGTACACGTGTTCGACCTCTAGGAGTCGTCCACACGAGCCCACGAATCTCGATCAGAAGTCCTGCTTCAGAAAATCAGCACAGTATGCTAGTACTGCGTTGATCCTTCTTTGATGGTTGATCAGGTGCCTCCTTCTTCTTGATTTGGACTCTTCCAAAGATGAAAAGTAGAAGGAGGAGTTTTAGATCTGAGATGCTCTCAGGAAACTCAATATGGAGGGAGGAAAGATATGAAAACAAAAATCCTAGAAGAAGACCCTCTTCTTCTTCATGTTTTTCTCTCTAGACACCCAAACTTGTGTCTTTTATATCTCCACGACCCAAAGGTATTTCTCTTTGATTTTTGGATGGAACAAAGGTCTCTCAAATCTATAACTTTCTTTAAAATTTTATGAAGAAACTCATCTTATATAGAGAGATATAATAGAGTCCTTATCTAGGTCAAATACCTAGTCAAGGCTTATCCAAACATGGCAAGTTAAGGGATGCCCAACTCTTGAGCACCTCCTTCATATTTTCATACATGGATCACCAGAAAAGGGTGTACAATGTATATCCTAAAAGCCACAAAAATTCTAAAAAAAAAATTTGGATAAATTTGGTGCAAAATTGAAAGAGTTTTGGATTTCTAAAACTCTATCTCATAGAATTCGAAATCCAAACTTATTCCTTTTAGATTTGATCCAAACCACCTTCCATGTAAGAAAGAAGAGAGGAGACCTTTTGTGAATGTGGGAGAGATCTGGGAGAGGGCTTTTGTCACACAAAATAAGTGGAGATTGGTGTTGAATAAGAGAGAGGGCGTGGAGAAGGTTTATGTGGCGCAAGGTGGAATCCTAGTCTTACTAGGATTCTGTCTTATGACTTGTTTTAATTTGGTTTCCCAAACCAAATCAAATCAAAATTAGATCAACCCAATTAAAATAGGTCTTAACCCAATTAATAATCTAATTTAATCAGATTAAATTAGATTTAAATCTGATTTAATTTTCTAATCAAATTAGAAATTAGATTGACCCAAGTCCTAGTTGAACTAGGACTAGTTTTTCCTTGCACTTGGCTTATCCAATAAACCAATTGGACTTGATCCAATCAAGCCCAAACTAAATCTAATTAAATCATATTTAATTAAACTTAATCTCATCCCATTGGCTTAATCAAATTAAGCCAATCAGCAATCGAATTGCTAATAGATCCTCCTGCAACACTTGCATTGGGTTAAATGTCAATCGTATTGATCATTTAACCCTAGAACGATTCTTAATCGTTGATCAACCATCTGATCGGATCATGAACTCTAATGTGTGTGATCTCATTGGTCCGAACCTAAGTCGGTAGCATAGAAATAAATTCTTATACCAATCGAAGTGACCATCTAGCAATGGTACCAGACGATCGGATAGGTCGAATGTGTAGAACAACATCCTTAGAACCCATGCGGATATAGTTTTCATATAATTCATCCCCTTGATCAAAATGATCATTCGACACCCCAGAGTTTAACTGTCAACTCTGATCAGGTTGTCCACATTGTATTTCAAAATATCAAATCCATCTGATGGATTACCCTGGCCAAGGTTTTGCTAAATTGAAATACAGCGACTCATTCTTCTCCAACTCTTGGAGTGGTCAATCCCATCTCGATCATACTCTGACTTTGCAAGTACTTGACTGTGCCCAGAAGCCTTCCGTTCCTAAATTAGAAATTCAGTTAGTTCAGTACCAAAGCACAGTGAGTTGCTTGCAAGTCACTGAGGCGATCTCAAGTCTAAGGGACACTTATACCTATATCCCATCAGAGATATTCTCGACAGCAGAATGCTCTGGAGTTGGTCACGTTCAATGATGATGTACCCTTACATCTCACCTGTATGCCATACCAGTGTCTCCACACTCCTTGGTTAAGAGGACAACCAACCCATATGGCCTACAGCGACCTATGCTCGATAGAAGCTGTCGTCCTTATTAACAGCCTATTATTTGATCGTGAATAGTTTTAGGACTAATTGATAAATCCTCTCTTTATCGAACTTAAATAATCCTAAGGACTTTATCATAACAACAGAGTTCATTAGAAGATGAAAGCTTATGATGAAGATGCCAAATATATTTTATTTATTAACAAATCACTTACAATACTTGGTTGCTCAACCGTCAACAGCTTGACGATTGGCTTTTTGGGACATATTTCTCAACAGATATGCCATTAACTCGACAAGAACGCATTTGAGTCGAGTAGCTCTCAATTAAAAATCAGTCGGTCGAATCTGCCAAACTTACCTTAGACACCAAATTGTCGAACCAGAACCAATTGGGTTAGCCTACAATCCTGGCTCTAACCTCTGAGCCAAATTAGGTCTTAACTTGATCGAGTCACATCTAAATATGATTCGACCTTGATTCAGACTTAATCCTATTAGGCTGGTCAATTATTAGCTTTCATGATCCCATCTAACCAACTGTTGATTCGGTTTGATCAACCGCTAGACCTAATTGAGCTACCCAAGCCCGAACCTAATTTTATGAAAATGACTTAGATCTAAAATTCTTAATTTTAGACCTAATTTAATTTCATAAGTGTTGGTGCAAAAATTTGCCTGCGTCGGAGAAGCTGGAGTTGTAGGGGTCGCGGTCACCGTCGGGACCTGCAAAAGAAGTTTAGACCGGAGGTGGGGTTGCTCCGGCAAGACCCTCCGATGCTCAAGTCAGTTCTCTGCCTCAACAAGAATGGAGTGCTTGAATGAAAATTTTAGCAAAGTTTTGGGATAGAAAATAGAGCTTAGAGAACAACGTATCTGGGGTCCCCCTTTTATAGGCAGAGGGAGCAACAGACTGATAGCAATGTTTGTAACCGTCTGGCAGTGGGCTGCCCAGGAGTTTGTTGTGAAGAGTAGTGGAGTGGACCCATGGCTATCACCGGGGTGTGCCACGTGGAGTCTGCCATGGAGAGTGGAGCGGCGTCCGTTGTCGCGGCTTGCCTAAGAATGGAAGAATCATGCGGTATCCATCGCAGGAAGTGGAGCAGGATCGTGGCCATTATTATGGCCTACCAGGGAGTGATGGAGCTGCATGGAATCCATCGTAGGAAGTGGAGCAGTGCTGTGGTCGTTATTGCAGCCTGCCAGGGGGTCTAGGACTATCGGTCGGAGTTCGGCTCTCGTAGGAATTCGGATGGAGTCTTCCTTCAGTCAAAGTCGGGGGTGAAGTCCGGCTCCCGTAGGAGTCCGAGTGGAGTCTTCCTGTAAGCGAAGTTGTGGGTGGAGCCCAGCTCCCGTAGGAGTCCGGGTGAAGCCATTCCGCAGTCAAGGTCGGGGACGAGATTCGGCTCCTGTAGGAGTCCAGGCTGAGTCTACCTACAATCAAAGTCAGGGATGAAGTCTGGCTCCCTTAAGAGTCCGGACGAAGTTTACCTGTAAGCGAAGGCGTGGGTGGAGCCCGGCTCCCGTAGGAGTCCGGGTGAAGCCTTTTCGCAGTCGAGGTCGGGGATGAGATCCGACTCCCGTAGGAGTCCGGGCTGAGTCTACCTGCAATCAAAGTCAGGGATGAAGTCCGGCTCCCTTAGGAGTCCGGACGAAGTTTACCTGTAAGCGAAGGCATGGGTGGAGCCCGGCTCCTGTAGGAGTCTGGGTGAAGCCTTTCTGCAGTCGAGGTCGGGGATGAGATCTGGCTCCCGTAGGAGTCCGGGCTGAGTCTACCTGCAATTAAAGTCAGGGATAAAGTCCGGCTCTCTTAGGAGTCCGGACGAAGTTTACCTGTAAGCGAAGGCGTGGGTGGAGCCCGGCTCCCGTAGGAGTCTGGGTGAAGCCTTTCCACAGTCGAGGTCTGGGACGAGATCCGACTCCCGTAGGAGTCCGGGCTGAGTCTACCTGCAATCAAAGTCAGGGATGAAGTTCGGCTCCCTTAGGAGTCCGGACGAAGTTTACCTGTAAGTGAAGGCGTGGGTGGAGCCCGGCTCCCGTAGGAGTCCGGGTGAAGCCTTTTCGCAGTCGAGGTCGGGGACAAGATCCGACTCCCGTAGGAGTCCGGGCTGAAATCTGGTAGTTGTAGGAATCTACCGTTGGAGAAGTTCAGCCGTGGGCGAAGTCCGGGGTAGTTCGGATTGGAGTCGAACCTGGCTGGAAGAAGCCTGGAAGGGATTCAGGGAGCAGCTGATAGTCGTAGAAAGTCGGCTGGCGGTGGAGCTTAGTGAGCGCTTAGGGCGGTTTAATAGATAACTGGGGGAACTCATGTTGAAGGAACTCGGGTGGTGCAGTGGGAGCTCATCCGTCGGGGGAATTTAGTCAGCGTTGTGGGGTTCCGACTGTTGGAGAAGTCCGGGGAGATACCATCTGCGGTCGAAAGCCGGAGGAGTCTTGGGAGGGTCAATCCTGTTAAGAACTTCGGCTAAGGGTATTTTATACCCAACACCAGTCCCCCGACTTTCAAGTTTGAATTTCGAATGAAGGAAGTACAGAAAGATTATCACAGCCGAAGTTGCTCCCTCGATGTCTGCACGTGATCGTCCTCAGATATTTTGGCATTTAATGCACGTGCACCGGAGTCTTTTCAAATCGAGGTGATCCGAAGAGGCTCTTTTGGAACCTGCAGCGGAACGGTGCTCAAGGCGTGGCGCAATAAAGACACTGTTAGCCGTCTGTGACTTTTTAACCGCCCGCTGTGGTGAGTGGGACACACGGCAAAAAAAGACCGGCCAGAGGGGATTCACAATCGTCATTATGCCGGATCTCAGGGCCTATTTAAACCCGCACACCCTCTCCAAGAGTCCCACTCAATCTGACGGTCTCGTTCTGGTGTCCTTCTTCTTCCTAAGAACTTTGATTTTTCTCAGCACCCTTTCCAGCCTTAGGTGTTCCTCGAGCCGTCCCCATTTTCGCACCTTCGTACTCCTCCGAATCGCCTAGGTTAGTCTCAGAACTCCTTCCTCTTTTTGTTCTTCCTTTCACCGTTCGATCTTTCTTTCTCTTGCTCTACACATCAGTCCCCCGAGACCTTGTCCGTGATTTTCCCCGACTTTTAGGGATTTCACCTCTGTAAGTGATCTTCGTGTGATTCTAGATGTCTTCCAAGGGTTCTTCTTCTAGCGGTTCTAGGAGTTCGTCTGTCTCGATCTCCCAGAGTCCTCAGGCGGTAGATGAACCGACAGGTAGAGCTAAACCTCCTCCAATTTTTGCACCGGATGCCATTCCTTGCTCTCTGACTCCGAACGAACTCCAACTGATAAGAGTTCAGTATGGGGTTCCTCCGGAGTACGAACTGAAACCTTTTGGCCCGTCTGATCGGGCTAGTGCCCCTCCCCCCGGCTGCTTCTGCCTGTACCAGAAGGCTTTCCGTGCCGGACTCTGGCTTCCTCTGCCGTCTTTTGTCATTGCTCTTTTCCGATTTTTGGATATTTCTCTGGCTTCGGTTGCACCGAACTCCTTTAGATTTTTGATAGGGTTCCTCTCTCTTTGTCATGTAGTCGAAGTCCAGCCCATCCTTTCTTTGTTTAGATACTTCTACACCTTCAAGCGTCATCCCACGGTGAAGGATTGGTGGTACTTCTCCCCTCAGTTCGGTAAGAAGGGGTTTCTGAAGGGTGCCCCTTCTTCTATCCATAACTGAAAGGGGAAGTTTCTTTATGTTCGATGCCCGACCTTGAGGTTAGAGTTGCCCCCTTGGGGCTCCCTGAAGGACTCCATCCGTCGGGCGCCCAGCTTGGAGGGAGACGACCATTAAGCCTCCCAGAAACTCCTCAAATATCCAACTCTTTCTCTCCCCAACCTTTTGAAGGAGCAGTTTCTGTCCAACATCGGCCTGAGCCCCCTGGATCCCGCCAGTATTTCATCTCTCTTTTTTTTCTTCTTTCTTTTCCTTTCCTCTCTTTCTCCCACTTCTCTTCTTTTCTTCTTTTTCACGTCCTCCTTTTCTTTTCTCCTTTTCTCTCTTTTTTTTTTTTTAGACATGGATGCCGAAGAAGCACAGATGCTTGCCAGGGGCCTGAAGGCTCTCAAAAGAAAGGGCGCCGTGGCCTCCGGGCTGGCGAAGAGGGCCAGAGCGGAGGGGACGAGTTCGGCCATGCCTGTCCAAGCGACCTCAGCTGTCGATGTCCTTCCAGACACTGAGCATCCCGTCGCCCGGGCTTCCCCGAGGGGTTTGAGTTCTCCCACCGAGGTCCCCACTTCAGAGACCTGTCCTGAGGAGGTGCCAGGGGGTGAGAGGAGGAAGACCTTGGCCCGCAGGGTCGGCAGTCGCCGGGCTGCCACTGAAGAGTCCCGCGACTCTAAAGAGGAGCAGGGGGATGATCCCTTTAGTGACAGGGATCTAATAAAAAAGCTGGTAGACGGGTGCTCACTGCCCGAAGTCGTCCAAAGGATCGTCCACATCGATCCTACACAACGAGTCTTGGACTCGCTGGGGGCCTTCCTCGAGGTAAGTAGATTTGTCATCCTTTTTCCTTTCGCTTCTTCATTTAATCAACTTCCCAGTTCCCATTCTGACTCTCCGGTTGCCCTTGCAGCTCGGGCACCAACTCCTCGTCAACATCAAGATGACAAACAAGGTGGTGGAAGGTTAGCAGGCCGAGGCTGCCCACCTTAAGGAAATGGCCCTCGAGGTGGCCGATCTCCGAGAGGCGCTTGAGAGAGAGAGACAGACCTCGGTGGAACAGAAGGCCGACCTGGAGGAGATGGTGAGGAGGGCGGAGGCCGAGGTTGCTAACATGGCGGAGCAGATCCCGACCCTGGTCTCGGAGGCCAGGAGTCAAGCGGTGGAGGAGTTCAAGACTTCCACCGAAATGAAGAAGTTGAAGGTTGAGTTCGGCCAAGCCGCATTCAATAAAGGATTCGAGCTCTGCCAAGAGAAGATGGTTGTAAAATTTCTCGAGCTCGACCTCAGCTTCTTGGATGAGGCATCCGAGGATGAAGCTGGACCCTCCATCGTCGCTGCAGCCACCGCGATCCACCCCCCAGAGGTGCCGAGTCCCCCCGTTGATCCAGAGGTCCAAGACCTCTAACTTTGTATTCTTCCTTTATTGCCATTTTTCTCCTTTCTTTTGTCTTCAAGAAGCGTTCAGTTAATAAAATTGGTCTCCTCCTTTTGGGGGACTTTTCTTCTCTTCTTTTTCTTTCTTTCTTCTTCTTTGTAATGAGCTACTTTTTAACGCGTCGACCTTCCGATGGCAGCGCCCCACCGAAATGCTTCCCTTGCCTCAGGGGATTCCGCTGAAATCTACAATCCAGCGACTGAAAAAGGAAGTCCTCCATTTAACAAAGAGGTCAAAGAAGATAGAAGGCGAGCTTCGCAGGTTGAGGGAGAGTCATTCTGAAGCCACCACGGAGGCCACCTACTTTCGGAATCTCCACGTGAAAGGGATCATGGAGTACAGCCGGAGGAAGGCAAACTTTGAGAAGGAGCTTGAGGAACACAAGAAGCATGCAGCGATCAAATTTGGGCTCAAGCCGCCAAAATCAGTTCCCTCAAGGTGGAGTTGTCGGCTGCCCGAGAGAAAATTAGCCAGCTGGAGGGAAGTTCATCCCGACCTTTGACTCGGGCCGACAGTGATCGAGAGTGGTCGAAGAAGGTCTCTGACCTCCAGCAGCAGCTCCAGGATGCCGAGGCAAGCTACGATGCGTACAGGGCTGGCTGGCGCAAGCAGGTGGACGAATATAAGGGGAGACTCAGGGTGGCGACCGACGAAGTTGCCCATCTTCAAGGGCAGCTGGCTGGCAGGGCTCAGCTCGCTTCCTCTCGGGATTCCAACGAACTCCAATCCCTGAGAAGAACTACGGAAGAGCTTTCTGTCGCCCTTGGGGAGAGGACGGTCGAGCTGCAGCAATTGAAGATCCAGCTGGCATGCGAGCAGCAGGCCGTCAAGGATGCGGAGGCAGAATCTAAGGTCCTAAGAAAGAGGCGTCGAGAGGCGGAGAACGAAAGCTAGTGACTCCGTCGGGTGTCCAAGGACATGCTGCTGAAAAAGAGAGAGCTACAAGAAGAAGTTGAAAATTTGAGGCAGTCCTTGGTGAGGAGTGAAGCAGATAATTCAAGGTCGGAAGGAGCAGAGCTTTTCTAGGGCTCTTTTTGGCCTTTCGTCTTTCCATGTATACATTTTCTCTTTTGTTGTTTTGTTTGGTTCTTGTGGTTTTGCTTTTCTTCCTTTAGCTTTCTGGGCTTCGTGGTGTATATTTCACAAATAAAATGAAAAAGGAAGATTTTGTGTTACCTCGTCCCTATATTGTATTAAATTATCGTCTGTCGAACTTCTTTTGTCTTTTGACTTGTCCGACGTCGATGTCGTTTGGAGGTGCCCAGTCGTCGCCATGCTGATTTGCTTTTCTTATCGTCCATGGCCGTAGGCTCGAGCTTGGTGGTCCAAACTCCGTATTACCTCGAAGGGGTCGTTATTTTCTTGACCTGTGTCGAGAGCCTTCTTAGAGGCCAGGGATGTTTGGTAGGAACTCCCGTCTTTGTTGAGACGAAGTTCCTTATGTTTTTGGTGTAGTTTATTTTTCATCTGTTGCTGATGTAGTTTGTCACTTTTTCTTTTTAATTTTTCTTCTCTTTTCTGAGCGAGGGTCCTCCCCTTGCTTTTCGCAGGGTCGCATAGAGGTGTGGAGGTGCCATTGAGGGGATTTTTCCCTTTATTCGATCACGTTGGGTGACTAGATTTTTGTCATCATCAGGACGAGATCCTCCTTCTGTTCCCAACAGGGTTGTGGGGGCACACAAGGGTCGTTGCAAGGGTCTCTCCCCCCATCCAGTCTAGAAGAACCGGGTCTTCGACTTTGCTCATGTCAGGATGAGGTTTTCTCCTGTTCCTAACATGGCTGTGGGGGCACATTAGGGCATTGTAGGGCCTCTCCCCCCATCCGATCTAAAAGAACCAGGCCTTTGACTTTTCTCATGTTAGGGCGAGGTCCTTCTCCTGTCCCTAACAAGGCTGTGGAGGTACATTAAGGCATTGTAGGGCCTCTCCCCCCATTCGGTCTAAAAGAACCGGGCCTTTGACTTTGCTCATATTAGGACGAGGTCCTCCTCCTGTCCGATCTTAAAATAATCGGACTTTCATTTTGCTCATGTTAGGACAAGATTTTCCTCCCATTCCCAATAGGACCTTGTTTTAGTGGTTTGAAGGGGTTATCCCCAATTGTAACAAGTCCATGCCAAAAGGGAAAGACATGCAAAGTCGAAAGGAATTTTGATTCAAAGCAAAGTCGTGAGTAGTACATTTACAGGTTTCTCGGGTCTCATGGTCGTGGAAGGTCTGCTCCTCCTTGAGGCCCTCCAATGATGGAGTCGATGGTCCCGATTGAAAGCTGATCTCCGGGCTACTCCCCCCTCCTTGGTGGCTCAGGCTGTGATAGGGCCCTTGGTCGATCATCTCTACCCTCAGGCCGGCATCGAATGAACCTATCGAGTCGACCTCACCGGATGAGCTCCTTGATCTCGTCTCAGAGCTGGATGCATTCCTCCGTGTCGTGGCCGTGGTCGCGATGGTAGAGACAGAACTTGTTGGGGTTGCACTTCCCGGGGTGTGTGCGCATCCTCTCTGGCCTAGGGAGCTGCTCCCTGACCTCTATCAGTACCTGGGTCTTCGAGGTATTGAGGGGGGCGTAGTTGCGAAATCTTGCTGGTGGAGAACCCCGCCGAATTCCACGGTCCGGACTTCTCTGTCTACATACCCGGGGAGGAGTATGGACATGCTTGTGCCCAGAAGGAGTTCGAGAAAATGGTCGGGCTTCTCTCGGCCCTTTTTCGACTGCGGGCTTACTCGAGTCTCCCACCTGCCGCTCTCTCGCAGTCTTCTCATCCTTCATTTTGAAGGCTTCTTCCGCTCGGGCATACCCTTCAGCTTGAGCCAACAGATCAGCAAAATCTCTGGGGTACTTCTTCTCCAGGGAGAACAAAAGGTCATTCTTCTGAAGGCCGCCCTTCAGAGCGGCCATTGCTACCGATTGGTCCAAATTCTGGACCTCCAGCGCTGCGACATTAAAACGGTTGATGTAGGCCCGAATAGACTCCCCCTCCCTCTGCTTGATATTGATGAGGGACTCCGAACCCTTCTGAAGGTGCCGGCTGCTGACAAAATGGGCCACAAATTGGTGGCTCATCTGATCGAAGAAAAAGATGGTACCCGACTTCAGCATCGAGTACCAGTTTCTCACTGCTCCCTTCAAGGTGGATGGGA
Organism: Elaeis guineensis; assembly: GCF_000442705.2. NCBI lineage: Eukaryota > Viridiplantae > Streptophyta > Magnoliopsida > Arecales > Arecaceae > Elaeis > Elaeis guineensis. The sequence goes on from NC_026006.2 coordinate 8,606,419, forward strand.
AGGCTCGGCATAGAATGGCGTTGGGTGCGCCATGAAGCAGCATCATCATCCGGAAAGCCTCCAGATGATCAACCGGGTCCGAAGTCCCGTCGTAGCTTTCGAACTGGGGGAGTTTGAAGTTTGGCGGGATCGATTCTTGCATGATCATTTGAGAAAAAGGAGGGTCCGTGCAAATATCCTCACCATAAGCAAAGGGAGCGTGGTGGAGTTCTTCGATCCGTCGGTTCATCTCCTGGAGCCTCCGGTCCAGGAAATCCTCTCGACTTCGGTCTCGAGGGTCCTCTAGCAGAATGGAGGTAGAGATCTTCCAGGGGTGGAGTCATGATCCGACTGAGGGCTCTCCACCCTCGGGTTCATCTTCCCAGGAAAGACGGGGCGGCTGGCCCAAGTGGCTCGCCCCACCGTCGGATTCTGGTGTTCCAGTGATACTCTTTCCAGGTGCACTGTTGCCTGCGGCTGCTGCTGCTGCTGCATGGCCTGCACAGCTTCAGTGAGGCCCCTGACCTGCTGCGCCAGCAGATCATATTGCTCCGCACTGACCGCCGTTGCCGGAGGAGGAGGAGGAGGCTGGGAAACTGGAGGTGAGGTCGGAGCCTGAGATCTGGCCACAGAGGCTGTGGATCGCCGTGTGGATGCCTTGCGGGGAGGCATCGGGCAAAGACCAAATGGAGGGAGGAGGAGAGGACGTCGGAAAAGATGCCTGGAGGTGGTCCCGTTGAGCGCTCCTTCAAGAACAAGGGTACCATGAAGGTTTAGACCCCTTCCTCTAGCGCCAATCCTGTTGGTGCAAAAATCCGTCTGCGTCGGAGAAGCTGGAGTTGTGGGGGTCGCGGTCGCCGTCGGGACCTGCAAAAGAAGTCTAGACCGGAGGTGGGGTTGCTCCGGTAAGACCCTCCAATGCTCAAGTCAGTTCTCTGCCTCAACAAGAATGGAGTGCTCGAACGAAAATTTTAGCAGAGTTTTGGGATAGAAAATAGAGCTTAGAGAATAACGTATCTGGGGTCCCCCTTTTATAGGCGGAGGGAGCAACAGACTGATAGCTATGTGTGTAACCGTCTGGCAGTGGGCTATCCAGGAGTTTGTTGTGAAGAGTAGTGGAGTGGACCCGTGACTATCATCGGGGCGTGCCACGTGGAGTCTGTCACGGGGAGTGGAGCGACGTCCATTGTCACGGCTTGTCAGAGAATGGAAGAATCGTGCGGTATCCATCGCAGGAAGTGCAGCAGGATCGTGACCATTATTGCGGTCCGCCAGGGAGTGATGGAGCTGCGTGAAATCCGTCGCAGGAAGTGGAGCAGTGCTGTGGTCGTTATTGCGGCCTGCCAGGGGGTCCAGGCCTATCGGCCAGAGTTCGGCTCTCGTAGGAGTTCGGATGGAGTCTTCTTTCAGTCAAAGTCGGGGGTGAAGTCTGGCTCGCGTAGGAGTCCGGGTGGAGTCTTCCTGTAAGCGAAGTCGTGGGTGGAACCCGGCTCCCGTAGGAGTCCGGGCAAAGCCTTTCCACGATCGAGGTCAGGGACGAGATCCAGCTCCCGTAGGAGTCCGGGCTGAGTCTACCTGCAATCAAAGTCAGGGATGAAGTCCGGCTCCCTTAGGAGTCCGGACGAAGTTTACCTATAAGCGAAGGCGTGGCTGGAGCCTGGCTCCCGTAGGAGTCCGGGTGAAGCCTTTTCGCAGTCAAGGTCGGGGATGAGATCTGGCTCCCGTAAAAGTCTGGACTGAGTCTACCTGCAATCAAAGTCAGGGATGAAGTCCGGTTCCCTTAGGAGTTCGGACGAAGTTTACCTGTAAGCGAAGGCGTGGGTGGAGCCCGGCTCCCGTAGAAGTCTGGGTGAAGCCTTTTCACAGTCGAGGTCGGGGACGAGATCCAGCTCCCATAGGAGTCCGGGCTGAATCTACCTGCAATCAAAGTCAGGGATGAAGTCCAGCTCCCTTAGGAGTCCGGACGAAGTTTACCTGTAAGCGAAGGCGTGGGTGGAGCTCAGCTCCCGTAGGAGTCCGGGTGAAGCCTTTCCGCAGTCGAGGTCAGGGACGAGATCCGGCTCCTGTAGGAGTCCGGGCTGAGTCTACCTGCAATCAAAGTCAGGGATGAAGTCCGGCTCCCTTAGGAGTCCGGACGAAGTTTACCTGTAAGCGAAGGCGTGGGTGGAGCCCGGCTCCCGTAGGAGTCTGGGTGAAGCCTTTCTGCAGTCGAGGTCGGGGATGAGATCCGGCTCCCGTAGGAGTCCGGACTGAAATCTGGTAGTTGTAGGAATCTACCGTTGGAGAAGTTCAGCCGTGGGCAAAGTCTTGGGTAGTTCGGATTGGAGTTGAACCTGGCTGGAAGAAGCCTGGGAGGGATTCGGGGAGCAGCTGATAGTCGTAGAAAGTCAGCTGGCGGTGGAGCTTAGTGAGCGCTTAGGGCGATTTAATAGATAACTGGGGGAACTCATGTTGAAGGAGCTCGGGTGGTGCAGTGGGAGCTCATCCGTCGGAGGAATTCAGTCAGCGTTGTGGGGATCCGGCTGTTGGAGAAGTCCGGGGAGATACCATCTACGGTCGAAAGCCAGAGGAGTCTTGGGAGGGTCAATCCTGTTAAGAACTTCGGCTAAGGGTATTTTATACCCAACAATAAGCTTAATTCATTAATTAAGTCTTGGATTCATAAACAAAATATGTAAAATAAATCCTAGGGTTTCAGGATCTAGGTTTTTGCAGAAAAGTAAGTTTTGATTTCTGATTAAGGATGAACGTGCAGTACCCCTACATATCATAAGAACACCCATTGAATGGGAAGAGAGGGCCTTTAAATCTTACTTTGTTTTTATGACCGGACGACCATGAGGAATACCTTAATCAAAAATATAAATTTAACTACAGAACTAGTTAGATCTAAATTTACATATCACATATACAATTTAAGATCTAACTAATACATGCTTTGCATACATCTCATGTATCAAAAATTGATCTAATTAACATGCTTTCAGATTTAATACATCATATGTAACATCTGAAAAATAAAATTTAAATTGAACTATTCAACATAAAATTTATTCTAGACAGTTACTAGAACAATTCTACAACTAGTCTAGACATGCAACAGATCTATCTTATGTATTATCCAAATTTTTTATTTTCTATTTTTTGATCTGAATATAACATTTATATCATCAAAAATAGAGAATAAATTAGACCTAAATTATATTTTAATCTTATTAAAATATAAACTTACAAGTCTATTCATAGATCAAACTATTCCTAGTCTAGTCATGCATCTCATGCATGTTAGATCTTCTCAGATTTAATTTTAAATATTTTGATTTTAGATCTTATCACATCTAATGTGATATCTAAAATTCTTTAATATCAGATAAATTAGAATTAAAATTAGATCTAAATTAGGTCTGAAATTGAGTCATCAACCTGGCTCTGATACTAGTTGAAGAAAAAACTATCTTTTTCCTTGTAGGATCTTTCAGATTTCATCAAATCTGAGATAGAATAATTTAAAAAAAAAAGTTTATCCTATATTTATTTTAGATCTAAATCTCTAGATCTAATTTTATTATCTGATATTAATTCTAAACTAAATCTAAAAGCATGAAGAAATATGAAATACTTCAAGGATAATCTGATTACCCTGTAGATGTCGCAACAAGCCTGAGGTTCTGATTTAGCCACGTAATCACCTGGCCTCTATCAGTATCCACTCGAGCAGGACTTGGATCATCTTCTCCTCACAAATCATTACTTCAAAAATCAGAACTAAATCTGATTAGGAAGATCTTCAAAAGTCTTTCTGAAGTTGGAGCAGTAGCTTGTCGAAGAACTCCTACAGCCTTCCTGTTCAAGGTGTCACCACACCTTGATCTTGCATCAGATGGATGCCCAACTCCTTGGGCATGAAGAGGGGAGGGAGGACTTCAGATGGGACATGGAGAAGAGGAGGGAGGGTGGCATCTTTGATGGGTTTGGCACAATCACTAGAAACCCTAGGCGCAGATAGGGTTTATATAGACCCTGCTGCGCTGCGCAGTGCCATATCATTCGACCAATTAAAAAATTCTAATAAATCTGAAAAAATTTTGATTGGTGGAGTGATATCATTTGATCATATCAGATAAGAACCCAAGTCTCTCTCTAAGAGTTTGCACCAACATTGGATAAGCACAATCATGTTGGCGCCAAAGAGTCCATGTTGATCAAATCAACTTCCATCCTTATCCACTTGGGGCGCCCTCTTTATCCAATTGGGCTCACGCCATAATTTGATTATGGTTCCTAATTTGATGCTGATTTGGCATGTGGACACTCCACAAAAATCTTCCAATGAGCTCTTGCTAAGTGGCCTTCAATTTAAGACCCATATGTCAACTTTTGATTGATGTCCTAAAATGAAATTGACAGGTGATAGGAATTAGCAGGTGCTTATCTTAAATTTATCTCATGAATTAAGACAAACCTTTTTTAAGCTGGACAAGCTTCATTTAGACTAAGAGAAACCTTCTCAAGGTTCTCTGGGTGAGTCAAATCATATTTGGCTCAATCGAGATAGAAAAGATTACACGAGGAGAAAATTAGGCTCAATCGTGTGCTATCATGATTTCTTTGAACCTAATTGGATCTAATCCAAATCAATTGGGCTGGCCCAATTGATGACATCTAGATCCTAACCCTTGTTAGTGTGATCCAGTTAGGTTCAATTTCATATGATAATGAGATATGTCATGATCTCATCATCGATATCATTGAAACTCCTTTCGATGGATCAGAATTCTTCTGATTCATACAATTAGAATGATCGATCATCAAGATCTTCTAATTGCTCTCAAAATCTACCAGTGACACCTAGCAGTATATGGTGGTAACCCATCAGAACTAAAGATAAACCTCTCGGTGCAGCTACCTGTGTGATTGAGTTCCTCTATCATAAGTCCCGACTGAATTAGGGTTAAGGTGAACTCGTCAAACCCAACATCAGTCATATGAATCAATCGATCGATCCAAGTCTGATGTGAAACTCCAATGAAAAACTCTTTTCCATTATTTCACTCTACCATGGCCATGGGCTTAAGGACTCGATCTTTCGATCACCATAGGACTACTCCTCTCATCTACCGAGGTTGATAGATCCCATCTTGGTGCGACCTAGTTCCTACAATGAATATGCTACAGCCAACATACACCTTAGGGTTTCGAATATGCTACAGCCAACATACATCTTGGTCACGCTCAGTACTCTCATTCTCAATGAATACCTGTACTCTCATTTTGGTGTCTTTACATCGTAGACTCAAGACACATCTATCCTAAGAAAGCGATCGTACACTAACCTTCCAGATCGATCACCATCTTTGTGATGATCCTATGGTCAGGAGCTGTTTATGAGTTAGTTACGTAAATTCATGCCTTAAATTTTCAACTCTTAAAAATATGAATTGACATTCTTACTAACTCAAAGGATGTATCACAGACATAATGTATACAATATGATAGAAGAATAATCCATTTATTGATTTATAGTTAAAATTATAAATTTATCCTTAAATTTGTATAGGAATGTGTCAACCAATCTGGCATCTAGGACACTCATCTTACAGGTTTCTTCAATCTTAGTTATATGTATTTAAGAATGGGTCATTGACAGAATTAGAGTAACCTTGAGCAGTTTGAACTTATTCTTGAATGAAAGGTGAATACTCTGCAGTCGTGGGATATTCGCTTACATAATGGGCCGGGCTAGTGCAGATAGAATAAATCTTCTGATAATTAGGTGGTGGTGTGTATTGTGCAGGAGATTGTTGACCTAATGCTAGGAACTGATCAAATTTCTGGGCAAGAAGGTCGACATTATCTAATCTTTGGGCTATTAGGTTCAGATTGACCTCAGAACTAGAGTCAGAATATTTGATCCCATAGAATGATAGAAATATCGATGGATTATAGGTGGAAAGAATAAAATATTCTTTCATCTGTCTAGGTGGTTCTCATAATTTTTAGTCATTTGATTATTAAGTGTAACATGGATCAGTCATTCAATTTTAGGATTAAGTTCAACTAGGTCAGAAAAAATTATACCGTGCATGTATTAGTGCAAACCCTAATATGTGTGTTGTTAAGATTTTTTTTTTAAAAAAAAATGAGGAGAAAAAGAAGAGAAAAGAAAGAAAAAGAAAAGTTCTAAAGGTGAGATCCTTAAGAAAAGTCTTAGACCTAAAGACGTAAGATGAGAAGAATTAGTTATTGTTGGTGTAAAAATCCGCCTGCGCCGGAGAAGCTGGAGTTGTGGGGGTTGCGGTCGCCGTCGGGACCTGCAAAAGAAGTCTAAATCAGAGGTGGGGTTGCTCCGGCAAGACCCTCCGATGCTCAAGTCAGCTCTCTGCCTCTACAAGAATGGAGTGCTCAAACAAAAATTTTAGCAGAGTTTCGGGATAGAAAATAGAGCTTAGAGAATAACGTATCTGGGGTCCCCTTTTATAGGCGGAGGGGGCAGCAAGCTGATAGCGACATCTGTAACCGTCTGGTAGTGGGCTGTCCAGGGTCAGGTGGAGTTTGTTGCAAAGAGTAGTGGAGTAGACCCGTGGCTATCACTGAAGCGTGCCACGTGGAGTCTGCCGTGGGGAGTGGAGCAGCGTCCGTTGTTGCGACTTGCCAGGAGATGGAAGAATCGTGCGGTATCCATCGCAGGAAGTGGAACAGGATCATGGCCATTATTACGGCCTGCTAGGGAGTGATGGGACCGCGTGGAATCCATCGCAGGAGGTGGAGCAGAGTTGTGGCTGTTGCTGCGGCCTGCCAGGGAGTGATGGAGCCATGCAGAATCTGTCGCAGGAGGTGGAGCAGAGTCGTGGCTGTTGCTATGGCTCGCCAGGGGGTCCAGGCCTATCGGTCGGAGTTCGACTGGGGTGTCTGACGGAGAGAGGTGGCTAGCTACCCGTCTGAGAGAAGCTTGGAGTCCGGCTCTCACAGGAGCCCAGACGGAGTCTTCTTTCAGTTGAAGTCGGGGATGAAGTCCGGCTCCCACAGGAGCTCGGATGGAGTTTTTTCGCAGCTGGGACTAGAGACGAGTGAAGTCTGGCTCCCACAGGAGTTCGGGCAAAGTCTACCTACAATTGGAGTTGGGGACGAAGTCCGGCTCCCATAGGAGTCCGGACGAAGTTCACTTGCAGCTAGAGTTGTAGGTGGAGTCTGGCTCCTGTAGGAGCCCGAGCGGAGCCTGCAGATGAAGTCGTGGGTGAGGTCCGACTCCCGTAGGAGTCTGGATGGAGTTTACCTATAGCAGGAGTCGTCGGTGGAGTCCGGCTCTCGTAGGAGTCCGGGCAGAGCCTGCAGGTAAAGTCGTGAGCGAGGCCCGGCTCCCGTAGGGCCTGTGCGGAGTCCGCAGGTGAGGTCGTGGGCGAGGTCCGGCTCCCATAGGAGTCCGGATGAAGCCTATAGGTGAAGTCGTGGGCGGAGTCTGGCTCCCGTAGGAGCTCGGGTGGAGCCTGCAGATGAAGTCGTGTGCGAGGTCCGACACCTGTAGGAGTCCGAACGAAGTTTACCTGCAGCAGGAGTCATCGGTGGAGTCCGGCTCCCGTAGGAGTCCGGGCGGAGCCTACAGGTGAAGTTATGGGCGAGGCCCGGCTCCCGTAGGAGCCTGTGCGGAGTCTGCAGGTGAAGTCGTGGGCGAGGTCCGGCTCCCGTAGGAGTCCGGATGAAGTTTACCTATAATTAGAATCAGGGATGAAGTCCGGCTCCCGTAGGAGTCCGGACGAAGTTTACCTACAGTAGGAGTCGTCGGTGGAGTCCGACTCCCGTAGGAGTCTGGGCAGAGCCTACAGGTGAAGTCGTGGGTGAGGCCCAGCTCCTGTAGGAGCCTGTGCGGAGTCTGCAGGTGAAGTCGTGGGCGAGGTCCGGCTCCCGTAGGAGTCCGGATGAAGCCTGTAGGTGAAGTCGTGGGCGGAGTCCGGCTCCCGCAGGAGCCTGGGCGGAGCCTGCAGATGAAGTCGTGGGTGAGGTCCGGCTCCCGTAGAAGTCTGGACGGAGTCTGCAGGTGAAGTCGTGGGCGAGGTCCGGCTCCCGTAGGAGTCCGGATGAAGTTTACCTGCAGCAGGAGTCGTCGGTGGAGTCCGGCTCCCGTAGGAGTCCGGGCGGAGCCTGCAGGTGAAGTTGTGGGTGAGGCCCAGCTCCCGTAGGAGCCTGTGCGGAGTCTGCAGGTGAAGTCGTGGGTGAGGTCTGGCTCCCGTAGGAGTTCGGATGAAGTTTACCTGCAATAAGAATTAGGGACGAAGTCCGGCTCCCGTAGGAGTCCGGGCGGAGCCTGCAGGTGAAGTTGTGGGCTAGGTCCGGCTCCCATAGGAGCTTGTGCGGAGTCTGCAGGTGAAGTCGTGGGTGGAGTCCGGCTCCCGTAGGAGCTCGGGCGAAGCCTGCAGATGAAGTCGTGGGTGAGGTCCAGCTCCCGTAGGAGTCCGGACGGAGTCTGCAGATGAAGTCGCGGGCGAGGTCCAGCTCCCGTAAAAGTTCGGACGGAGTCTGCAGGTGAAGTCGTGGATGAGGTCCGGCTTCCGTAGGAGTCCGAATGAAGTTTACCTGCAATTAGAATCAGGGACGAAGTCTGGCTCCCGTAGGAGTCCGGATAAAGTTTACCTGCAGCAGGAGTCGTCGACGAAGTCCGGGCGGAGCCTACAGGTGAAGTTGTGGGTGAGGCCCGACTCCAGTAGGAGCCTGTGCGGAGTCTGCAGGTGAAGTCATGGGCGAGGTCCGACTCCCGTAAAAGTCCTGATGAAGTTTCTCTGCAATTAGAATCAGGGACGAAGTCTGGCTCCCGTAGGAGTCTGGACGAAATTTACCTGCAGCAGGAGTCATCGGTGGAGTCCGGCTCCCGTAGGAGTCCGGGCGGAGCCTGCAAATGAAGTCATGGGCAAGGTCCGGCTCCCATAAGAGTCCGGACGGAGTCTGCAGATGAAGTGGTGGGTGAGGCCCAACTCTCGTAGGAGCCTATGCAGAGTCTGCCGGTGAAGTCATGGGCGAGGTCCGGCTCCCGTAGGAGTCCGGATGAAGTTTACCTGCAATTTGAATCTGGGATGAAGTCCCACTCCCGTAGGAGTCCGGACGAAGTTTACCTGCAGCAGGAGTCGTCGACGGAGTCCGGCTCCCGTAGGAGTCCGGGCGGAGCCTGCAGGTGAAGTTGTGGGCGAGGCCCGACTCCCATAGGAGCCTGTGCGGAGTCTGCAGGTGAAGTCATGGGTGGAGTTCGGCTCCTGTAGGAGCCCGAGTGGAGCCTGCAGATGAAGTCATGGGCGAGGTCTGGCTCCCGTAGGAGTTCGGATGGAGTCTGCAGGTGAAGTCGTGGGCGAGGTCCGGCTCCCGTAGGAGTCCGGATGAAGTTTACCTGCAATTAGAATCAGGGATGAAGTTTGGCTCCCGTAGGAGTCCGGACAAAGTTTACCTGCAGCAGGAGTCGTCGGCGGAGTCCGGCTCCCATAGGAGTCCGAGTGGAGCCTGCAGGTGAAGTTGTGGGCGAGGCCCGGCTCCCGTAGGAGCCTGTGTGGAGTCTGCAGGTGAAGTCGTGGGCGGAGTCCGGCTCCCGTAGGAGCCCGAGCGGAGCCTGCAGATGAAGTCGTGGGCAAGGTTCGGCTCCCGTAGGAGTCCGGATGAAGTTTACCTGCAATTAGAATCAGGGATGAAGTCCAGCTCCCATAGGAGACCAGACGAAGTTTACCTACAGCAGGAGTCATCGGCGAAGTCTGGCTCCCGTAGGAGTCCGGGCGGAGCCAGCAGGTGAAGTTGTGGGCGAGGTCCGGCTCCCGTAGGAGCCTGTGCGGAGTCTGCAGGTGAAGTCGTGGGCGGAGTCCGACTCCCATAGGAGCCTGGGAGGAGCCTGCAGATGAAGTCGTGGGTGAGGTCCGGCTCCCGTAGGAGTCCGGACGGAGTCTGCAGGTGAAGTCATGGGCGAGGTCCGGCTCCCGTAGGAGTCCAGACGAAGTTTACCTGCAATTAGAATCAGGGACAAAGTCCGGCTCCCATAGGAGTTTGGATGAAGTTTACCTGCTGCAGGAGTCATCGGCGGAGTTCGGCTCTCGTAGGAGTCCGGGCGGAGCCTGCAGGTGAAGTTGTGGGCGAGGCCCAGCTCTCGTAGGAGCCCGGATGAAGTTTACCTGCAATTAGAATCAGGGATGAAGTTCGGCTCCCGTAGGAGTCCGGAAGAAGTTTACCTGTAGCAGGAGTCATCGACGGAGTCCGGCTCCCATAAAAGTTTGGGCGGAGCCTGCAGGTGAAGTCATGGGCGAGGTCTGACTCCCGTAGGAGTCCAGACGGAGTCTGCAGATGAAGTCGTGGGCGAGGCCCGGCTCCGGTAGGATCCTGTGCGGAGTCTGCAGGTGAAGTCGTGGGCGAGGTCCGGCTCCCGTAGGAGTCCGGACGAAGTTTACCTGCAATTAGAATCAGAGATGAAGTCCGGCTCCCGTAGGAGTCCGGACGAAGTTTACCTGCAGCAGGAGTCGTCGGCAGAGTCCAGCTCCCGTAGGAGTCCGGGCGGAGCCTGCAGGTGAAGTTGTGGGCGAGGCCTGGCTCCCGTAGGAGCCTGTGCGGAGTCTGCAGGTGAAGTCGTGGGCGGAGTCCGGCTCCCGTAGGAGCCCGAGCGGAGCCTACAGATGAAGTCGTGGGCGAGGTCCGGCTCCCGTAGGAGTCCGGACGGAGTCTGCAGGTGAAGTCGTGGGCGAGGTCTGGCTCCTGTAGGAGTCTGGACGAAGTTTACCTGCAATTAGAATCAGGGATAAAGTCCGGCTCCCGTAGGAGTCCGGATGAAGTTTACCTGCAGCAGGAGTCATCGGCGGAGTCCGGCTCTCATAGGAGTCCAGGCGGAGCCTGCAGGTGAAGTTGTGGGCGAGGCCCGGCTTCCATTGGAGCCTGTGCGGAGTCTGCAGGTGAAGTCGTGGGCTGAGTCTGGCTCCCGTAGGAGCCCGGGCGGAGCCTGCAGATGAAGTCGTGGGCGAGGTCTGGCTCCCGTAGGAGTCTGGATGAAGTTTACCTGCAATTAGAATTAGGGACGAAGTCCGGCTCCCATAGGAGTCTGGATGAAGTTTACCTGCAATTAGAATCAGGGACGAAGTCCGGCTCCCGTAGGATACCGGACGAGGTTTACCTGCAGCAGGAGTCGTCGGTGGAGTCCGGCTCCCGTAGGAGTCCGGGTGGAGCCTGTTGGTGAAGTTGTGGGCGAGGCCCGGCTCCCGTTGGAGCTCGGATGAAGTCTGCAGGTGAAGTCGTGGGCGAGGTCTGGGTCCCATAGAAGTCCGGACGTCGCAAAGAATCTAGTCGATGCTGGCGGGGTCCTGTCCGTCGGCAAAACTTGGGAGTGTGGCGGAGGCTCGGCCGCCCGGGAGGTTTGAAGAGATGTTGTCGGAGGTCAAAAGTCAGTTGGATCCCCGGAGGGTCACTCCCATCACGAACTTCGGCTGGGGGGTATTTTATACCCAACACCAGTCCCCCTACTTCCGAGTTCGAATTTCGAATGAAGGAAGTACAGAGAAATTTTTGCAGCTGAAGTTATCCTCTTGAATCCTGTGCACGATCGCCCCCAGATATTTTGTCATTAAGTGCGCGCGTGCTGGAGTCTTTTCGAATCGAGGCGATTCGAAGGGACCCTTCGGAATTCCCACTGGTATGCTGGCCCAGGTACGGTGCAGTAATGGCTCCGTCAGCTGTCAGCCACTTTTAGCCGCTCGCCGTGGTGAGTGGGACACGTGTCGAGCGTGGGTCGGCCTGGGGGATTCGCGATCATTATGGTGCCGGATCCCAGGGTCTATTTAAACCCGCCTTTTCACCTGAAAGTTCTATCGGCATCCGCCTTTTCTCCGAGATTCCTGACCCTCCTTGGCATCTTTTTTGCCCTAGGCATCCTTCGAGTCATCCCTGCCCTCACCCCTCTGCATCCTTCAGGGTGATCTAGGTTAGTCCCAGAACCTTCATTTTTCTTCTTGCCATTTAGGGGCCTTTTCTCCTCCATTTTCTTCTGTTGCATTCCTCTGAGTTGGTCTCCCGCAACCTCTCATCCTTTGTCCCGTCTATTTTTCTCGGGATCTTTAGGGTCTTCGTTTGAAGTCATTCGAAATATCTTCCAGCACCTCCGCCTCTAGCGGTTTCGGGAGTTCTTTCGCCTCAACCCCCCAGGAGCCCCATCCTGTAGATGAACCCACTCTTGGGATCGGGCTTTGCCCGATCTTTGCGTCGGGTGTCATTTCTTGCTCCCTGACTTCGGATGAACTCCTACTGATAAGGGTTCAGTATGGAGTTCCTCCGGAGTACGACCTGGAGCTTCCTGGCCCCTCCGACTGGGCTAGCACTCCCCCACCCGATAGTTTTTGCCTGTATCAGGAGGTGTTCCGTGCCGGACTCTGGCTTCCGCTCCCATCCTTTATAGTCGCCCTTTTTTGCTTCTTAGATATCTCTTTGGCTTCAGTTGCTCCGAATTCTTTTAGGTTTTTGATAGGGTTCCTCTCCCTTTGCCACGTAGTTGAGGTTCAGCCATCCCTCTCTCTGTTTAGGCACTTCTATACCTTCAAGCGTCACCCTTCGACGAAGGACTGGTGGTATTTCTCCCCTCAGTTCGGCAAGAAGAGGTTGCTGAAAGGGGCTCCCTCTTCAATCCACAACTGAAAAAGGAAATACCTCTTTGTCCACTACCCAACTTTGAGGCTGGGCCTGCCCCCTTGGGGCTCTCTGAGGGACTCTGTCCGCCGGGCTCCCAGTCTGGGGGAGGACGACCTTCAGGCCACCCGAAAGCTTCTTGACTATTCCGCTCCTTCCCTTCCCAACCTTCTGAGGGAGCAATTTTTGTTCAACATCGGCTTGAGCCCCCAGGATCCTGCGAGTACTCCATCTTTTCTTTTCTCTTCTTTTCTTCCGTCCTTCTTCTTTTCCTTTCTTTCTCTTCTCTCTTCTTTTCTTTTCTTTTTCTCTTTTTTTTTTTTGTGTGTGACTTCTTCCTTTTTCACCCCATTACTGATTTTTGATTTTTTTTTTAGGAATGGATGCCGAAGCAGCACGGATGCTCGCCAGGGGCCTCAAGGCCCATAAAAGAAAAGGTGCCGTCGCCTCCGGATCAGCAAAGAAGGCCAGGGTGGAGGAGACGAGCTCGACCGTGCCTGTCCAGGCGGCTCTCACGATCGACGTTCCTTCGGACGTGGAACCAACGACCCCCCGGGCCTCTTCAAGAAGTCCACCGATTGGGGCTCCCGTTCTGGGGGTCCGTTCCACGGAGGCGCCCGGAGTCGAGAGGGGGATGAGGAGGAAGTCGGTGGCCCGTAGGGGGAGTAGCCATCGAGCCATCGTTGAAGAGTCCCTTGGTTCTGAAGAAGAGCCGGAGAATCCCTTCAATGATAGGGACTTGATCAAGCGGTTGATCGACGGTTGCATTTTGCCTGAAGTTGTCGAGAGGATTGACTGTGCCGATCTTGAGCAGCGGGTTTGGGACTCCCTAGGATCCTTTCTCGAGGTAAACAAGTCTTCATTTAATTGGCTTTCCGACCCTTGTTCTGATTCCCCAGCCGCCCTTGCAGATTGGGCATCAGCTCCTTGCCAACATCGAGGCGACGAGCCAGGCTAGGAGGGATGCCATCCAGGCGGAGAAGCATCGTCGGGCCGAAGTCGCTCGCCTCAAAGAAAAGGCCGCTGAAGTAGTTGTCCTCCAAGAGGCCCTGGAGAAAGAAAAGTAGACCCGGGAAAAAGAAAAGCAGGCCTCGGAGGAGACGATGAGAAAGGCAGAGGCCGAGGTCGCCAATTTGGTGGAGCAGATTTCGATTCTGGTCTCGGAGGCCAGAGGTCTTGCGGTGGAGGAGTTCAAGGCCTCCGCGGAGATGAGGGACCTGAACGTCCGATTCGGCCAAGAAGCATTCATCAAGGGATTCGAGCTCTGCCAAGAGAAGGTGGCCAGAAAATTTCCCAAGCTCGACCTCAGCTTCTTGGGCGAGGAGTCTGAAGATAAGGCCGGTCCCTCTCCTGCCGCTACTACTGTCGCAGCCCCCTTCCAGGGACACCGAGCTCCCCAACTCCTACCGCAGAGGTTTGAAACCTCCGACCTTGTATATATATATTTTTTTCTATAATTTTTCCTTTTCTTTTTGTCTTTAAGAAACATTCACTCAATAAAGTCGAATTTCTCATCGTGGATGGCTTCTCCTTTCTTCCTTCCCCCTTTTATGTTTTTCTTTCTGCAATGAGATGCGCCTTGACGCTTTTGCCTCTCGATGGTAGTGTCTTATCGAAGTACTTCCCCTGCCCCAGGGGATTCCGCTGAAGTCCACGATCCAGCGGCTGAACAAGGAAGTTCTTCATTTGATAAAAGGGTCGAAGAAGATGGAAGGCGAGCTTCGCAGGTTAAGGGAGGGTTACTCTGAAGCCACCTCGGAGGCCACCCGCTTTCGAAATCTCCATGTGAAGGGGATCATGGAGTACAGTCGGAGGAAGGCGGAGTTTGCGAAGGAGCTTGAGGAACACAAGAAGAGTGCCAGCGATCGAATTTGGGCTCAAGCTGCCAAGATCAGTTCTCTCAGGGTGGAATTGTCAACTGCGCGGGTGAGGATTGGCCAGCTGGAGGGAAGTTCGTCCTGGCCCTTGGCTCGGGCCGACGGCGATCGGGAGTGGTCGAAGAAGGTCTCCGACCTTCAGCAGCAGCTTCAGAATGCCGAGGTGAGCTATGACGTGCATCAGGCTGGCTGGCGCAGGCAGGTGGATGAATATAAAGGGAAACTCAGGGTGGCGACCGACAAAGTCGCCCATCTTCAAGGGCAGCTGGCTAACAGGGTTCAGCTCGCTTCTTCTCGGGATTCCAATGAACTCCAGTCCCTAAGAAGAACTGTCGAAGGGCTTTCTGTCGCCCTTGGGGAGAGGATGGCTGAGCTGCAATAATTGAAGATCCAGCTGGCATGCGAGCAGCAGGCTGTCAAGGACATGGAGGCAGAATCCGAGGTCCTGAGAAAGAGGTGCCGAGAGATGGAGAACGAAAGCCAACGACTTCGTCGGGCGCTCCAGGATGCGCTGCTGAAAAAAAGAGAGCTAGAAGAAGAAGTTGAAAATCTGAGGCAGTCCTGGATAAGGGGTGAAGCAGATAATCCGAGGTCGGAAGGAGCAGAGCTTCCCTAGGGCTCTTTTTGGCCTTCCATCTTTCCATGCATACATTTTCTCTTTTGTTGTTTTATCTTGCTTTTGTCGTTTTGCTCTTCTTTCTTTAGCCTGCCAGGCTTTGTAGTGTATACTTTGTGAATGAAATGAAAAGGGGATTTTGTGTTACCTCATCCGTGTGTTGTATTAAGTTGTCATCCACCGAATTCCTTTTGTCTTTAAGACTAGTCCGACGTCGATGTCATCTGGAGGTGCCCAATCATCGCCACGCCGATTTGCTTTTCTTGTCATCCGTAGCCATAGGCTCGAGCTTGGTGGTCCAGACTCTGCATTACCTCGAAGGTGTCGTTGTTTTCTTGGCCCGTGTTAAGAGCCTTCTTAGAGACCGGGGATGTTTGGTAGGAACCTCCCATCTTTACCAAGATGAGGTTCCTTAGGTCCTTGGTGTGGTTTGTTTCTCATCTGCTGCCGGCGTAATTCGTCGCTTTCCTTTTCATTTTTCCTCCTCTTTTAGAGTGAGGGTCCCCCTCTTGCTTTTTAAGGGGTCGTGTAGAAGTGTAGAGGTATCATTGAGGGGACTTTTCCCCTTATCCAATTTCGTTGGGCAGTCAAGTCCTTGTCATCATTAGGATGAGGTTCCCCCTCTGTCCTTGACGTAGTCGATCTTGGTTTGGGTTAGGATGAAGTTTCCCTCCTGTTTCCAGCGGGGCTGTGGGGGCACATAAGGGTCATTGCAAGGGCCTCTCCCCCCATCCAATCTAAAGGAACCGGGCCTTCAACTTTGCTCATGTTAGGGCGAGGTCCTCCTCCTGTCCCTAACAAGGCTGTGGGGGCGCATGTGGGCGCTGTTTTGGCCTCTCCCCCCATCTAGTCTAAGAGAAACCGAGCCTTTGACTTTGCTCACGTTAGGGCGAGGTCCTCCTCCTGTCCCTGACGTGACCGTGGGGGCGCATAAGGGCGTTGTAGGGCTTCTCCCCCTATCCGGTCTAAAAGAATCGGGCCTTTGACTTTGCTCATGTTAGGGCGAGGTTCTCCTCCTGTCCCTAACATGGCTGTGGGGGTGCGTAAGGGCATTGAAGGGCCTCTCCCCCATCCGGTCTAAAAGAATCGGGCCTTTGACTTTGCTCATGTTAGGGTGAGGTTTCTCCCCCTATCCCTAACATGGCTGTGGGGGCACTCAAGGGCCATTATATGGGCCTCTCCCCCGGTCCGACCTTGAAATAATCAGACTTTCATTTTACTCATGTTAGGATGAGGTTCTCTTCCTGTTCCTAACATGACCTTGTTTTAATTGTTTGAAGGGGTCGCCCCCAATCATAACAGGTTCATGCCGAAAGGGAAAGACATGCAAAGTCGAAAGGAATTTTGATTCAAAGTAAAGTCGTGAGTAGTACATTTACAGGTTTTTTGAGTTTCATGGTCGTGGAAGGTCTGCTCCTCCTTGAGGTCCTCCGGTGATGGAGTCGATGGTCCCTATTGGAGGTCGATCTCCGGGCTACTCCTCCCTCCTTGGCGGTTCAGGTTGCGGCAGGGCCCTTGGCCGATCTTCTCTACCCTCAGGCCGGCATCGAATGAACTTGTCGAGTCGACCTCACCGGATGAGCTCCTCGATCTCATCTCGAAGCTGGATGCATTCCTCCGTGTCCTGACCATGGTCATGATGGTAGAGACAGAACTTGTTGGGGTTGCACTTCTCGGGGTGTGTGCGCATCCTCTCTGGCCTAGGGAGCTACTCCCTGACCTCCATCAGTACCTGGGTCTTCGAGGCGTTGAGGGGGGCATAGTTGCAGAATCTTCCCGATGGAGAACCCTGCCGGACTCTGCGGTCTGGACTTCTCTACCTACGTACCCGAGGAGGAGTATGGACACGCTTGTGCCCAAGAGGGGATCGAGAATGTGGCCGAGCTTCTCTCGACCTTTTTTCGACTGCGGGCTTACTCGAGTCTCCCGCCTGCCGCTCTCTCGCAGTCTTCTCATCCTTCATTTTGAAGGCTTCCTCCGCTCGGGCGTACCCTTCAGCCTGAGCCAACAAATCAGCAAAATCCCTAGGGAACTTCTCTAGGGAGAACAAAAGGTCATTCTTCTGAAGGCCGCCCTTCAGAGCGGCCATTGCTACCGATTGGTCCAAATTCCGGACCTCCAACGCTGCGATATTGAAATGGTTGATGTAGGCCCGAATGAACTCCCCCTCCCTCTGCTTGATATTAATGAGGGACTCCGAACCCTTCCGGGGGCGCCGGCTACTGACGAAATGGGCCACAAATTGGTGGCTCATCTGATCGAAGAAAAAGATGGTATCCGACTTCAGTGCCGAGTACTAATTTCTCGTCGCTCCCTTCAAGGTGGACAGGAAGGCTCGGCACAGAATGGCATCGGGTGCACCATGAAGCAGCATCATCATCCGAAAGGCCTCCAGATGATCAACTGGGTCCGAAGTCTCATCGTAGCTTTCGAACTGGGAGAGTTTGAAGTTTGGCGGGATCGATTCCTGCATGATCATTTGAGAAAAGGGAGGGTCAGTGCAAATATCCTCACCATAAGCGGAGGGAGCGTGGCGGAGTTCTTCGATCCGCCAGTTCATCTCCTGGAGTCTCCGATCCAGGAAATCCTCTCGACTTTGGGTCTTGAGGGTCCTCTGGCAGAATGGGGGCAGGGATCTTCCGGGGGTGGAGTCGTGATCCGATTGAGGGATCTCTACCCTCGGGTTCATCTTCCCAGGAAAGATGGGGCGGCTGGCCCAAGTGGCCCGCCCCACCGCCAGATCTGGTGTTCCGGTGACACTCTTTCCAGGCGCACTGATACCTGCGGCTGCTGCTGCTGCTGCATGGTCTACACAGCTTCAGTGAGGTCTCTGATCTGCTGTGCCAGCAGATCAAATTATTCCACGCCAACCGTCGTTGCCGGAGGAGGAGGAGGAGATTGGGAAACTGGAGGTGAGGTCGGAGCCTGAGATTTGGCCGCGAAGGCCGTGGATCATCATGTGGATGCCTTACGGGGAGGCATCGAGCAAAAATCAAGTGGAGGAAGGAGGAGAGGGCACCGGAAAAGATGCCCCGGGGCAATCCCATTGAGTGCTCCTTTAAGAACAAGGGTACTGCAGAGGTTCAGCCCTTCCTCTAGCACCAATCCTGTTGGTGCAAAAACCCGCCTGCGTCGGAGAAGCTGGAGTTGTGGGGGTTGCGGTCGCCACCGGGACCTGCAAAAGAAGTCTAAATCGGAGGTGGGGTTGCTCCGGCAAGACCCTCCGACGCTTAAGTCAGCTCTCTGCCTCAACAAGAATGGAGTGCTCGAATGGAAATTTTAGTAGAGTTTCGGGATAGAAAATAGAGCTTAGAGAATAACGTATCTGGGTCCCCTTTTATAGGTGGAGGGGGCAGCAAGCAGATAGCGACATCTGTAACCGTCTGGTAGTGGGCTGCCCAGGATCAGGCAGAGTTTGTTGCGAAGAGTAGTGGAGTAGACCCATGGCTATCACCGAAGCATGCCACGTGGAGTCTGCCGCGGGGAGTGGAGCGGCGTCCGTTATCGCGACTCACCAGGAGATGGAAGAATCACGCGGTATCCGTCGCAGGAAGTGGAGCAGGATCGTGGCCATTATTACGGCCTGCCATGGAGTGATGGGGCCACGTGGAATCCGTTGCAGGAGGTGGAGCAGAGTCGTGGCTGTTGCTGCGGCCTGCCAGGGGGTGATGGAGCCGTGCGGAATCCGTCGCAGGAGGTGGAGCAAAGTCGTGGCTATTGCTATGGCTTGCCAGGGGTCCAGGCCTATCGGTCGGAGTTCGACTGGAGTGTTTGACGGAGAGAGGTGGCTAGCTACCCATCTGACAGAAGCTTGGAGTCTGGCTCTTGTAGGAGCCCGGACGGAGTCTTCTTTCAGTTGAAGTCGGGGATGAAGTCCGGCTCCCACAGGAGCTCGGATGGAGTTTTCCTGTGCTGGGGCTGGAGACGAACGAAGTCTGGCTCCCACAGGAGTTCGGGCGAAGTCTACCTGCAATTGGAGTTGAGGATGAAGTCCGGCTCCCGTAGGAGTCCGGACGAAGTTCACCTGCAGCTGGAGTCGTGGGTAGAGTCCGACTCTTATAAGAGCCCGAGCGGAGCCCGCAGATGAAGTCATGGGCAAGGTCTGGCTTCTGTAGGAGTCTGGATGAAGTTTACCTGCAATTAGAATCAAAGACGAAGTCCGGCTCCCATAGGAGTCCGGACGGAGTTTACCTGAAGCAGGAGTCATCGACGGAGTCTGGCTCCCGTAGGAGTCTGGGCAGAGCCTGCAGGTGAAGTCATGGGCGAGGCTCGACTCTGGTAGGTGCCTGTGCGGAGTCTGCAGGTGAAGTCGTGGGTGAGGTCCGGCTCCCGTAGGAGTCCGGACGAAGCCTGCAGGTGAAGTCATGGGCGGAGTCCGACTCCTGTAGGAGCCCGGGCGGAGCCTGCAGATGAAGTCGTGGGCGAGGTTCGGCTCCCGTAGGAGTCCGAACAGAGTCTACAGGTGAAGTCATGGGCGAGGTCCGGCTCCCGTAGGAGTCCGGACGATGTTTACCTGCAATTAGAATCAGGGACGAAGTCCAGCTTCCGTAAGAGTCCGGACGAAGTTTATTTGTAGCAGGAGTCGTCGGTGGAGTCTGGCTCCCGTAGGAGTCCGAGCGGAGCCTGTAGGTGAAGTTGTGGGCGAGGCCCGGCTCCCGTAGGAGCCTGTACGGAGTCTGCAGGTGAAGTCGTGGGCGAGGTCCGGCTCCCGTAGGAGTCCAGACAAAGTTTACCTGCAATTAGAATCAGGGACGAAGTCCGGCTCCCGTAGGAGTCCGGACGAAGTTTACCTGCAGCAGGAGTCGTCGACGGAGTCCGGCTCCCGTAGGAGTCTGGGCGGAGCCTGCAGGTGAAGTCGTGGGTGAGGCCCAGCTCCAGTAAGAGCCTGTGCGGAGTCTGTAGGTGAAGTTGTGGGCGGAGTCTGGTGCCCGTAGGAGCCCGGGCGGAGCCTGCAGATGAAGTCGTGGGTGAGATCCGACTCCCGTAGGTGTCTGAATGGAGTCTGCAGATGAAGTCGTGGGCGAGGTCCGGCTCCCGTAGGAGTCCGGACGGAGTCTGCAGGTGAAGTCATGGGCGAGGTCCGGCTCCCGTAGGAGTCCGGATGAAGTTTACCGGCAATTAGAATCAGGGATGAAGTCCGGCTCCTGTAGGAGTCCGGACGAAGTTTACCTGCAGCAGGAGTCATCGACGGAGTCCGGCTCCCGTAGGAGTCCGGGCGGAGCCTGCAGGTGAAGTTGTGGGTGAGGCCCGGCTCCCGTAGGAGACTGTGCGGAGTCTGCAGGTGAAGTCGTGGGCGAGGTCCGGCTCCCGTAGGAGTCCGGATGAAGTTTACCTGCAATTAGAATCAGGGATGAAGTCCGGCTCCCATAGGAGTCCAGACGAAGTTTACCTGCAGCAGGAGTCGTCGATGGAGTCCGGCTCCCGTAGGAGTCCGGGCGGAGCCTGCAGGTGAAGTCGTGGGTGAGGCCCGGCTCCCGTAGGAGCCTGTGCGGAGTCTGCAGGTGAAGTTATGGGCAGAGTCCGGCGCCCGTAGGAGCCCGGGCGGAGCCTGCAGATGAAGTCGTGGGCGAGGTCTAACTCCCGTAGGAGTCCGGATGGAGTCTCCAGATGAAGTCGTGGGTGAGGTCCGGCTCCTGTAGAAGTCCGAACGGAGTCTGCAGGTGAAGTCGTGGGCGAGGTCCAGCTCTCGTAGGAGTCGGGATGAAGTTTACCTGCAATTAGAATCAGGGATGAAGTCTGACTCCTGTAGGAGTCCGGATGAAGTTTACCTGCAGCAGGAGTCATCGACGGAGTCCGGCTCCCGTAGGAGTCCAGGCAGAGCCTGCAGGTAAAGTTATGGGCGAGGCCCGGCTCCCGTAGCAGCCTGTGCGGAGTCTGCAGGTGAAGTCGTGGGCGAGGTCCGGCTACCGTAGGAGTCCGGATGAAGTTTTCCTGCAATTAGAATCAGGGACGAAGTCCAGCTCCCGTAGGAGTTCGGACGAAGTTTACCTGCAGCAGGAGTCGTCAGTGGAGTCTGGCTCCCGTAGGAGTCCGGGCGGAGCCTGCAGGTGAAGTCGTGGGCAAGGTCCGGCTCCCATTGGAGTCTAGACGGAGTCTACAGATGAAGTCATGGGTGAGGCCCGGCTCCCGTAGGAGCCTGTGCAGAGTCTACAGGTGACGTCGTGGGCGAGGTCCGGCTCCCGTAGGAGGCCGGACGAAGTTTACTTGCAATTAGAATCAGGAACGAAGTCCGGCTCCCGTAGGAGTCTGGACGATGTTTACCTACAGCAGGAGTCATCGACGGAGTCCAGATCCCGTAGGAGTCCGGGCGGAGCCTGCAGGTGAAGTTGTGGGCGAGGCCCGGCTCTCGTAGGAGCCTGTGCGGAGTCTGCAGGTGAAGTCGTGGGCGGAGTCCGGCTCCCGTAGGAGCCCGGGCGGAGCCTGCAGATGAAGTCGTGGGCGAGGTCCGGCTCCCATAGGAGTCCGGACAGAGTCTGCAGGTGAAGTCGTGTGCGAGGTCCGACTCCCGTAGGAGTCTGGACGAAGTTTACCTATAATTAGAATCAGGGACGAAGTCCGGCTCCCATAGGCGTCCGGAAGAAGTTTACCTGCAGCAGGAGTCATCGGCGGAGTCCGACTCTCATAGGAGTCCGGGCGGAGCCTGCAAGTGAAGTTGTGGGTGAGGCCCGGCTCCCGTAGGAGCCTGTGCGGAGTCTACAGGTGAAGTCGTGGGCGGAGTCCGACTCCCGTAGGAGCCCAGGTGGAGCCTGCAGATGAAGTCGTGGGCGAGGACCAGCTCCCGTAGGAGTCCGGATGAAGTTTACCTGTAATTAGAATCAGGGACGAAGTCCAGCTCCCATAGGAGTCCGGACGAAGTTTACCTGCAGCAGGAGTCAACGGCGGAGTCCGGGCGGAGCCTGCAGGTGAAGTTGTGGGCGAGGCCCAGCTCCCGTAGGAGCCAGTGCGGAGTCTGCTGGTGAAGTCGTGGGCGGAGTCCGACTCCCGTAGAAGCCCAGGCGGAGCCTGCAGATGAAGTCATGGGCGAGGTCCGGCTCCCGTAGGAGTCTGGACGGAGTCTACAGGTGAAGTCGTAGGCGAGGTTCGGCTCCCGTAGGAGTTCGGATGAAGTTTACCTGCAATTAGAATCAGGGACGAAGTCCGGCTCCTATAGGAGTCCGGACGAAGTTTACCTGCAGCAGGAGTCGTCGGCGGAGTCCGGCTCCCGTAGGAGTCTAGGCGAAGCCTGCAGGTGAAGTTGTGGGTGAGGCCCGGCTCCCGTAGGAGCCCAGATGAAGTTTACCTGCAATTAGAATCAGGAATGAAGTCCGGCTCCCGTAGGAGTCCGGACGAAGTTTACCTGCAGCAGGAGTCGTCGGCAGAGTCTGGCTCCCATAGGAGTCCGGGCGGAGCCTGCAGGTGAAGTCGTGGGCGAGGTCCGGCTCCCGTAGGAGTCCGGACAGAGTCTGCAGATGAAGTCATGGGCAAGGCCTGGCTCCCATAGGAGCCTGTGCGGAGTCTGCAGGTGAAGTCGTGGGCGAGGTCCGGCTCCCGTAGGAGTCTGGACGAAGTTTACCTGCAATTAGAATCAGGAATGAAGTCCAGCTTCTGTAGGAGTCCGGACGAAGTTTACCTGCAGCAGGAGTCATCAGCGGAGTCCGGCTCCCATAGGTGTCTGGGCGGAGCCTGCAGGTGAAGTTGTGGGCGAGGCCCGGCTCCCGTAGGAGCCTATGCGGAGTCTGCAGGTGAAGTCGTGTGCGGAGTCCGGCTCCCGTAGGAGCTCGGGCGGAGCCTGCAGATGAAGTCGTGGGCGAGGTCCAGCTCCCGTAGGATTCCGGATGGAGTCTGCAGGTGAAGTCGTAGGTGAGGTCCAGCTCCTGTAGGAGTCCGGATGAAGTTTACCTGCAATTAGAATCAGGGATAAAGTCTGGCTCCCATAGGTGTCCGGACGAAGTTTACCTGCAGCAGGAGTCATCGGTGGAGTCTGGCTCCCATAGGAGTCCGGGCGGAGCCTGCAGGTGAAGTTGTGGGTGAGGCTCGGCTCTCGTAGGAGCCTGTGCGGAGTCTTCAGGTGAAGTCGTGGGCGGAGTCCGGCTCCCGTAGGAGCCCGGATGGAGCCTGCAGATGAAGTCGTGGGTGAGGTCCAGCTCCCGTAGGAGTCCGGATGAAGTTTACCCATAATTAGAATCAGGGACGAAGTCTGGATCCCGTAGGAGTCCGGACGAAGTTTAGCTGCAGCAGGAGTCGTCGGTGGAGTCCGGCTCCCGTAGGAGTCCGGGCGGAGCCTGCAGGTGAAGTTGTGGGTGAGGCCCGGCTCCCGTAGGAGCCCGGACGAAGTTTGCAGGTGAATTCATGGGCGAGGTCCGGCTCCCGTAGAAGTCCGGACGTCGCGAAGAATCCGGTCGACGCTGGCGGGGTCCTGTCCATCGGCAAAACTTTGGAGTGTGGCGGAGGCTCGACCGCCCGGGAGGTTTGAAGAGATGTTGCCGGAGGTCGAAAGTCAGTTGGATCCCCGGAGGGTCACTCCCATCTTGAACTTCGGCTGGGGTGTATTTTATACCCAACAGTTATGGTTAAGTGTTAATTGCAATCAAGTTAGCAAACAGTTAAACCTAAACACCTACGGGTTTCTTAGACCTAACAGTTCGATGTAGAGTGGCTTAGTCTAGATACAAATTGGGTTTGTTCTCACTTTCTTCAACTAGTCAGGTAAGAGGTGGGATCGTGGGGGTCCCCCTATTGCTTGCCTTAGACACCAATTGAATTGGCCAGGTAAGCTAATGGAACCAATTAAATAACCACAAATCCACTTAGGTTGAGCCTTTATAACCTCTAGCCTTAGACATCAGTTTCAGGCATGAGTCTGGACTTACTTTGCACTTGACTTGACCACAATACTCAGAACTGAACTCGATTAATACTAAGGGCCAATGTCTACTTGATTTTGGTTAAGCTAGGGTTAATGTGGGATGCTGGTTGATTATTTTTGGGCCAAGAGGGGTGATGAAATCTCCACCTTATCTTGTTATGGATGTTGTCCTTAAATTGATTTGAGATGAATATGTACAATCAATTTCAAACAAAGGGTTCTATGCAACTAAATTAGATGCATGAAACTAATAAAATTTGAAAGCTTACCTTACCTCCAGCGATCATCAAAAATAAATCTATAATGATGAATGCTCCTAAAAATTAAGTTTCTACTCTTATCATACAATTTTTTTTAGATTTATATGGATGAATTTTAGATTAATTTTAAAAAAATAATAATTAATACTAAAAGAAATAGTTAAGGCTAGGGTTAGGATTGATCTCACCAACTTAGAAGCTTTCTATTTCTCTTTTTTTTTTGAATTTTTGAATTTTTTTCTGCAAAAAGATAAAAAAAGTTAGTAAGCAATAGTCATAAGAAAATCAAAGAAATCAAATATTAAAATTGATGCCTTTCCCGGCAATGGCATCAAAAATTGATAGGATCAAGATGCTGTCGTTAGGACATCGTGATTATCAATCAAATTTTGATTTTAATAAAAATTAAAAATATATAGAAAGTAGTGAGTCGGGTTGAATTCACAGAGAAAGCAGAATTTTGATTTGAAATCTTTGATTTTATAAAAAGAAAAATAAAATTTTGGAGAAAGTAATTTAAGTCAAAAAATAAAAATTAAAAGTGCAAAAAATAAATTGAGTACTAAGATCTACTAACTAGATCCTAGCATCTACTTATCATAAAAATAAATAATAAAAATTTTAAAAATATAAAAATAAATTAATACTAAGATCTACTAATTAGATCCTAGCATCTACATGCAAAAAATAAAAGACAGAAATTTAAAGTGCAGGAAAATAAATTTTGCATTAATTAAAATTAAAATTCAAGTACAAAGAATTTAAAAGGAACAATAAAATAAAATAAAAATAAAATTGTAATAAAGATCTAAAGTTGATCAACCAATCCTCGTCGAGAAGATGGTTGATGATCTCTTCATCTTTCATCGTACTCCGTAGAGCAAACTGACTTTTTTCCTTCTTTTCTTTGGGTCCTTAAAGCTATTTAATTTTTTTCTCTATTTTTTTTATACTTTCTACTTAATTTTTCTGCTTCCAAAGCTTATTCCCGGACCTCCTATTTATAGATAAATTTTTTATAATTTTTTAGTAGGAAAAAAAGTCCTAAAACCCTTAGAAATCGTATTAATCTCCTTAGAAATATTTCTGGCTATCGGATGGAGCTTGAACAGCTCAGATCTGATAAAAAATCAGTTGTTTTAATCCTTATCAAAGTCGGATCGAACCACAGTCATCCGATCGTGCCTGGGATTGGTTCTGGGCTATCGGATCATGCAAAAAAGTTTTATTCAAAGTCGGGAGTGGTAATAGTCATTGGTGTTGGGAAATATGTCCCAAAAGCTAATCGTCAAGCTGTTGACGGTTGAGCAACCAAGTATTGTAATTGATTTGTTAATAAATAAAATATATTTGGCATCTTCATCATAAGCTTTCATCTTCTAATGAACTCCGTTGTTATGATGAAGTCTTTAGGACTATTTAAGTTCGATAAAGAGAGGATTTATCAATTAGTCCTTAAAACTGTTCACGACCAAATGATAAGCTGTTAATAAGGACGACAGCTTCTATCGAGCATAGGTCGCTGTAGGCCATATGGGTTGGTTGTCCTCTTAACCAAGGAGTGTGGAGACACTGGTATGGCATACAGGTGAGATGTAAGGGTACATCATCATTGAACGTGACCAACTCCAGAGTATTCTGCTGTCGAGAATGTCTCT
This sequence comes from Elaeis guineensis, assembly GCF_000442705.2. NCBI lineage: Eukaryota > Viridiplantae > Streptophyta > Magnoliopsida > Arecales > Arecaceae > Elaeis > Elaeis guineensis. The sequence continues at coordinate 8,632,278 of NC_026006.2, forward strand.
GATGGGATATAGGTATAAGTGTCCCTTAGACTTGAGATCGCCTCAGTAACTTGCAAGCAACTCACTATGCTTTGGTACTGGACTAACTGAATTTTTAATTCAGAGATGGAAGGCTTTTGGGCACAGTCAAGTACTTGCAAAGTCAGAGTGTGATCGAGATGGGATTGACCACTCCAAGAGTTGGAGAAGAATGAGTCGCTGTATTTCAATTTAGCAAAACCTTGGCCAGGGTAATCCATAAGATGGATTTGATATTTTGAAATACAATGTGGACAACCTGATCAGAGTTGACAGTTGAACTCTGGGGTGTCCTATGATCATTTTGGTCAAGGGGATGAATTATATGAAAACTATATCCGCATGGGTTCTAAGGATGTTGTTCTATACATTCGACCTATCCGATCGTCGGGTACCATTGCTAGATGGTCACTTCGATTGATATAAGAATTTATTTCTGTGCTACCGGCTTAGGTTCAGACCTATGAGGTCACACACATTAGAGTTCATGATCCGATCGGATGGTTGATCAACGATTAAGAATCGTTCTAGGGTTAAATGATCAATACGATTGACATTTAACCCAGTGCAAGTATTGCAGGAGGATCGATTAGCAATTCGATTGCTAATTGGCTTAATTTGATTAAGCCAATGGGCTGAGATTAAGTATAATTAAATATAATTTAATTAGATTTATTTTGGGCTTGATTGGATCAAGTCTAATTGGTTTATTGGATAAGCCAAGTGCAAGAAAAAACTAGTCCTAGTTCAACTAGGACTTGGGTCAATCTAATTTCTAATTTGATTAGAAAATTAAATCAGATTTAAATCTAATTTAATCTGATTAAATTAGGTTCTTAATTGGGTTAAGACCTATTTTAATTAGGTTGATCTAATTTTGGTTTGATTTGGTTTGGGAAACCAAATTAAAACAAGTCATAAGATAGAATCCTAGTAAGACTAGGATTCCACCTTGCACCACATAAGCTTCCCCACGCCCTCTCTCTTATTCAACGTCAATCTCCACTTATTTTGTGCAACAAAAGCCCTCTCCCAGGTCTCTCCCACGTTCACAAAAGGTTTCTTCTCTTCTTTCTTACATGGAAGGTGGTTTGGATCAAATCAAAAAGGAATAAGTTTGGATTTTGAATTCTATGAGATAGAGTTTTAGAAATCCAAAACTCTTTCAATTTTACACCGAATTTATCTAAATTTTTTTTGAAATTTTCATGGCTTTTAGGGTACACATTGTTCACCCTTTTCTGGTGATCCATGCACAAAAATATGGAGGACGTGCTCAAGAGTTGGGCGCCCCTTAACTTGCCATGTTTGGATAAGCCTTGACTAGGTATTTGACCTAGACAAAGACTCTATTTTATCTCTCTGTATAAAATGAGTTTCTTTGTCAAATTTTAAGAAAAGATAGATATTTGAGATAACTTTGTGTCATCCAAAAATCAGAGAAAAAGACCTTTGGGTCGTGGAGATATAAAAGATGCAAGTTAGGGTGTCTAGAGAGAAAAACGTGAGGAAGAAGAGGGTCTTCTTCTAGGGTTTTTTGTTTTCATTTCTTTCCTCCCTCCATCTTGAGTTTTCTGAGAGCATCATAGATCTAAAACTCCTCCTTTTACTTTCCATCTTTGGAAGAGTCCAAATCAAGAAGAAGGAGGCACCTGATCAACCATCAAAGAAGGATCAGCGCAGTACTAGCATACTGTGCTGATTTCCTGAAGCAGGACTTCTGATCGAGATTCGTGGGCTCGTGTGGACGACTCCTAGAGGCCGGATGTGTGTGTGGCTTGCAACTTCATCCTTAAGCCCGGATCAGTGAGGTTAGAGCATCTAACTTGCAAGGTAATAGATCTGATCTATTGTTTAATACATACATTAGATGTAGTATAAAAACATGTTGATATGATCAACATGTAGTTCATGATATATTTATATATTTTAATTTTTGATTTAATGATATGTAATAATCATGTAATAGAATCTTAGATCTAGAGATTCTCTAGTTTTAAAAAATAAATTTTGATTTATTTTAGTCTTCCGCTGCCTGATCTTGAAAAAGTTTCAAGATCTAACCCTGAAACCCTAGATCTGGTTCCTACAATTGGTATCAGAGCCTAGGTTCTTTATTACATGATTATTTATACATGCTTAGATTATTTCTTAGATTAGATCTAATTTATAATCTGATTATTAAATCTGAAATTAAAATTTTAGATCAATCACAAACTGCAAGGTTGTCCTGCTGTAAGGTTTACCCCTTACAGTGCAAAGGTTGTCCTAGTTTGTATAGATCTATCTTTAATCATAAATTTGTTAGATATGATCTAGATTAAATTTATGATTTATTAGATTTAAAAGATATTTAAATCTGAAATAAAATCTCTTTGTTAATAATTTTTGTGCAAAGAAATTGTTTAAAGTTGAAATTGTTTCAATTACATGAACCTGTTTAGATTAGATCTAAAGTAGTTTCATATTTATTTCACTTGTATCTTGATTATGAATCAAACATGCAATATGGTTGGTAGAATCATATTATAAAATTATTTTACATATATGAAAATTATTTTTTGAAAAGCCAAACCCAACCCTCAGCCCAAAACTTAATTAAGAATTAAGAAGTTGTTTGATTAGGTTCTAGGATTATGAATTGAAGAACCTAAGACACAAATCATAACACATTGGGTTAATGAGTTAGTGAGAATTAGGTCCATTAATTGGGTTAGACTTATGGTTAGATTAAAGATGGACTTAATTAGAGAATTGACTAAATCTAATCAATTGTTGTCTTAGATTAGGTCAAGGATTCTCAAGATCAATTACAATAGTTGTAGTTGGTCAAGTCCATGTCTTTAACGAGAACCAAATGGACTTGATTCTTGGCTAAGCGGTCTAGCACGAACTGTTAGGTTGATCTAATCGAAACTAATTAAACCAGTTGGTGTCTAAGGTAAACCAGACCGGTGGTTTTTAATTGGGAGCCCGCTTACCTGGCCATTTCTGATGGTGTCTAAGGCAAGCTTTGGCAGACCCTCCCACTGATCGAACTTACCTGGCCTCTTGATGAAATTATGTTTTGATCGGATCACTTGACTATTCGAGCTGACCCATGTCAGCTAGAAAAATCAGTGTGACTGATTTAGGTGCTCCTAGACCAGCCCTTTTAATGGTCTCCCTTAAGCTGACTTGGTGAAGCCAGTGGGAGGATCATGATAAGCTGGTTCATCTGACCTCATCCTCTAAATTATTTAAATCCTTTAAAATTATTAGGTCCTTAAAATGATAAAGTTATGGAGATAACTGAGTCATAGCCTCCCATTAAGGTGTTTGATAATGAGTCCATTAACTCAATAATCATTGCAGACCCAAAGGCCTGGTGCTTGTTGACTAATGGAATTATCACTCATCATATGATGACTTGGAAGTGTCTCTCTAATGGTGGTTAGGTGAGCCAACGAAAGTTGGGCTTAATCATTCGTTGGTTAGATACACCAAGTATGATCATGTTAATGGTTGGACCTAACCGGATCCTTACAGTGGAGGCCAAAGCCTACTGATTAGGTTTCTGGGGCAAAATTAAAATTACTAAAAATTATTTAGAGAAACAATTGGTTATGAACCTACCCTTAGATGTACATGGTTGACCAACCAAAGTTGGACTTGTGTGCAGTCTAAGTGGATTCTAGTACCCACTAAGAAATTAGGGTAATTTCTCGAATTGGAGGTAGAGGCTACCAATTCGAATAAAATAGTGGGAGAAACCTTTTGATTAAAGTCCAAATCCTTAGGTTTAATGAATCAATTACTTATTAGGTTATGGTTCTCCTTTGTGTAAATATGGCTACTTCTCTATCACTCTGATCATTGTTGGATAATGATAAGTTGATGGGACCCAACTTCGGTAGCTGGTACCGAAAGTTGAAGATAGTCCTGGAGCATGAACAGATCCTATATGTGATAATGGATCCTGCACCTGAGGAGCCAGCTGTCAATGCATGTGGAACAGTCAGAGACACTTACCAGAAGTGGCTCAATGATCGGACCACGGTGCGCTGTATCATGCTGGCTACCATGAGCGACGAGTTTAGTCGTAGATTCGAGACGGCTCAACCAAAGGACATGCTTCAAGTGTTGGAGGATGCCTTTGGCACACCCGATGACGTGGAGAGGCACAAGACTAGTTGTGCCATCTTCAACACCAAAATATGGGATGGTGCCTCTGTTACTGATCATGTATTGTAAATGATCGAGCTGATGGAATGATTGAGCAAGCTCGGCTTTCCTTTGCATGAGCAGCTTGAGAAAGATGCAATACTGAACTCGCTGTCCAAGTCTTATCTCCCATTCCTCACTCATTATAGAATGACAAAGCCTGAAGAGAACTACCACGGGTTATTGGGGTTGCTTCAGAATTTTGAGAAGGATCACCAACTTTACAAGGAGTCGGTGAACTTAGTGGGAGGTTTGTCTTCTGGTTCTCGACCTTTTAAGAAAGGGAAGAAGAACAAGAAGAAGAAAGTGAAGAAGGTGCAAGTTCAGGCTGGGACATCAGTGCAGAGTCAGACCAAAAAGATCAAGCCTGATAAGAGTCTATTCTACTGGCAAGCACCCTAGATTAGATAGTGTGTCAGATATCTACTTATGGCACTGTAGGCTAGGTCATATAAACAAGAACAGAATAAACAGGTTGACTCAAGAGAGAATCCTCGAAGTTAGTGATTGTGAATCACTTCCAACCTGTGAGTTCTGTCTTCTTGGTAAAATGACCAAGTCACCTTTTACTAGAAAAAATGAGAGAGCTACTGAGCTCTTGGGCCTAGTACATATTGATGTATGCGAGCCCATGAGCACCAGTGCTAGAGGTGGATATTTCTACTTCATAGCTTTAATGGATGACCTATCCCGATATGGATATGTCTATCTGATGAAACATAAGTTGGATTCATTTGAAATGTTCAAACGATTTCGAAGTGAAGTAGAAAAATAAACTGGGAAGAGTATTAAAACTCTTCGATCTGATCGAGGAGGAGAATACCTTTCTAGTGAGTTTCTCACATATCTAAGAGAGAATGCGATTCTCTCCCAATGGACTCCTCCAGGAACACCACAGCATAATGGTGTGTCTGAAAGGAGGAATCGAACTCTGTTAGACATGGTCCGATCCATGATGGGTTTTTGCTAGCTTGCTGATATCCTTCTGGGGATATGCACTTGAATCGGCCTGTTATCTGTTAAATAGGGTTCCAAGTAAGTCCATAATTAAGACTCCATATGAGATATGGACAGGGCGTAAGCCAGTACTTTCACACCTTAGGGTCTGGGGGTGCCCGATCTATGTCGAATGATTAGTCACAGACAAACTTGGACCTAGGTCTGACAAATACTCATTCATAGGGTACCCCAAAGAGACAAAAGGATATTTTTTCTACCATGCTGATGAACAAAAGGTGTTTGTCAGCCTTAAGGCAATCTTTTTAGAAAAAGAGTTCCTTGGTGAAGGAACCGTTGCCTCTAAGGTTGAACTTGATGAAGTTCAACAGGTAGAAGGACCGACACCAATAGCTGAACCTGAGTCGGATATGATTAGATCAGATTCGGAGCCCAATATACCTGCACCATTAAGGCGATCCGATAGAGTACCGCATCAGCTGGACAGATACTATGATTTCTTGGTCCGGGACGGTGATCCCATCGAACTTGATGAGAATAATGAGGATCCGATCACCTATATGGATGCAATGCAGAGATCTAATTTCGAGAAATGGCTTGAAGCCATGAAATTCAAAATGGAGTCCATGAAGGTCAACAATGTATGGACATTGGTTGACCCATCTGAAGGGGTTAAACCCATTGGGTGTAAATTGGTCTTCAAAAGGAAGAGGGGCACAGACGAAAAGGTGGAGACCTATAAAGCCCGTCTGGTCGCCAAGGGGTATCGTCAACGTTATGGTATTAACTATAACGAGACGTTTTCCCCTGTGGCAATGCTCAAATCCATTCGGATAATGCTTGCAATAGCTGCCCATCTGGATTATGAGATCTGGCAGATGGATGTAAAAATAGCTTTCCTGAATGGAGAGCTGACCGAAGAGGTGTATATGATACAACCTGAGGGGTTTACATCCACAGATGAGTCCAAGGTGTACAAGCTTCAGAGATCCATTTATGGATTGAAGCAAGCTTCTCGGAGTTGGAACATGCATTTTGATAAGGTGATCAAAACGTATGGCTTCATTAAGAATGGAGAAGAGCCCTGCATCTATAAATGGACAAATGGTCCAGTTGTGGTATTCCTTGTCTTGTACGTGGATGACATTCTCTTAATCGGGAATGACATCCCCGCACTACATGGAATAAAAGTTTGGTTGTCATCACAGTTCTCCGTGAAGGACTTGGGTGAAGCATCCTACATCCTAGGGATGAAGATCTATAAGAATAGATCTAAAAGGATGCTTGGGTTATCCCAGTCCATGTACATAGACACTGTGCTGAAGAGGTTCAGCATGGAGAATTCCAAGAAGGGCTATCTACCGATAGGCCATAGAATTTTTCTCTCTAAGAAGGATTGTCCGATAACTCCTGAAGAGAGAGAGCGTATGAGTAGAGTCCCATATGCTTCAATCGTGGGATCTATCATGTACGCCATGACATGTACAAGACCAGATGTGGCATACTCACTAGGAGTAGTGAGTAGATACCAATCTGATCTTGAAGAAAATTACTGAAAAGTGGTTAAAGCCATCCTTAAGTATTTGAGAAATACTAAGGACCAATGGTTAATTTATGGCGAGTCAGATCTGAAACTTGTGGGGTTCACAGACTCTAGCTTTCAATCTGACCATGATGACAGCAGGAGCATGTCGGGTTATATCTTTACTCTGAATGGTGGAGCCATCTGCTGGAAGAGTTTCAAGCAACATACTGTGGCGGACTCTGTTTGTGAAGCGGAGTACATCGCAGCATCGGATGCCGCGAAGGAAGCTGTGTGGCTAAGGAAATTCATCACCGAGCTCGGAGTAGCACCCTCCCTCGATGGTCCAGTCCTACTCTACTGTGATAGCACTGGTGCCATAGCTCAGGTGAAAGAATCCAAAGCACATCAGCGGATGAAGCACATCTTGTGCCGCTTCCACCTAGTCCGAGAGATCGTGGATCGAGGTGACGTCGACCTTCAGAAGATCGATGGAAAGGAGAACCTAGTCGACCCCTTCACTAAAGCCCTGACGATAAAGGAGTTCGACAACCACAAGTCGAAGATGGGTATTAGATACTGTACCGAGTGGCTTTAGGACAAGTGGGAGTTGTTAAAAAATATGTCCCAAAAGCCAATCGTCAAGTTGTTGACGGTTGAGCAACCAAGTATTGTAATTAATTTGTTAATAAATAAAATATATTTGGCATCTTCATCATAAGCTTTCATCTTCTAATGAACTCTGTTGTTATGATGAAGTCCTTAGGACTATTTAAGTTTGATAAAGAGAGGATTTATCGATTAGTCCTTAAAACTGTTCACGACCAAATGATAAGCTGTTAATAAAGACGACAGCTTCTATCGAGCATAGGTCGCTGTAGGCCATATGGGTTGGTTGTCCTCTTAACTAAAGAGTGTGGAGACACTGGTATGGCATACAGGTGAGATGTAAGGGTACATCGTCATTGAACGTGACCAACTTCAGAGTATTCTACTGTCGAGAATGTCTTTGATGGGATATAGGTATAAGTGTCCCTTAGACTTGAGATCGTCTTAGTAACTTGCAATCAACTCACTGTGCTTTGATACTGGACTAACTGAATTTCTAGTTCAGAGATGGAAGGCTTCTGGGCACAGTCAAGTACTTCAAAGTCAGAGTGTGATCGAGATGGGATTGACCACTCCAAGAGTTGGAGAAGAATGAGTCGCTGTATTTCAATTTAGCAAAACTTTGGCCAGGGTAACCCATCAGATGGATTTGATATTTTGAAATACAATGTGGACAACCTGATCAGAGTTGACAGTTGAACTCTGGGGTGTCCTATGATCATTTTGGTCAAGGGGATGAATTATATGAAAACTATATCTGCATGGGTTCTAAGGATGTTGTTCTATACATTCGACCTATCCGGTCATCGGGTACCATTGCTAGATGGTCACTTCGATTGGTACAGAAATTTATTTCTATGCTACCGGCTTAGGTTCGAACCTATGAGGTCACACACATTAGAGTTCATGATCCGATCGGATGGTTGATCAACGATTAAGAATCGTTCTAGGGTTAAATGATCAATACGATTGACATTTAACCTAGTGCAAGTATTGCAGGAGGATCGATTAGCAATTCGATTGCTAATTGGCTTAATTTGATTAAGCCAATGAGCTGAGATTAAATATAATTAAATATGATTTAATTAGATTTATTTTGGGCTTGATTGGATCAAGTCCAATTGGTTTATTGGATAAGCCAAGTGCAAGGAAAAACTAGTCCTAGTTCAACTAGGACTTGGGTCAATCTAATTTCTAATTTGATTAGAAAATTAAATCAGATTTAAATCTAATTTAATCTGATTAAATTAGGTTTTTAATTAGGTTAAGAGCTATTTTAATTAGGTTGATCTAATTTTAGTTTGATTTGATTTGGGAAACCAAATTAAAACAAGTCATAAGATAGAATCCTAGTAAGACTAGGATTCCACCTTGCACCACATAAGCCTTCCCCACGCCCTCTCTCTTATTCAACGCTGTTGGTGCAAAAATCCACCTGCGCCGGAGAAGCTGGAGTTGAGGAAGCCACGGTCGCCGCCGGGACCTGCAAGGGAAGTCTAAACCGGAGGTGGGGTTGCTCCGGCAAGACCCTCCGACGCTCAAGTCAGTTCTCTGCCTCAACAAGAATGGAGTGCTCGAACGGAGAGTTTAGCAGAGTTTTGAGATAAGACAAAAGGGCTTAAAGAATAACGTATCTGAGTCCCCCTTTTATAGGCGGGGGAGGCAACGGACTGATGGCGACGTTTGTAACCGCCTGGTAGTGGGCCGCCCACGGTCAGGGGAATTGATTGCGAAAGATAATGGAGCAGACACGTGGGCATCACTCTGACTCGCCACGTGGAATTTGTTATGAGGGGTGGAGGAGCGTCCGTCGTCAAGAGAATCGCATGGTATCCGTCGCAGGAGGTGGAGCAGGTTCGTGGCCGTCACTGTGGCCTACCAGGGGATAGTGGAGCTGTGCGGAGTCCGCCACAGGAAGTGGAGCAGGGCGGCTATGGCTACTGCGGCTTGTCAGGGAATGATGATACTGCGCGGAGTCCGCCACAGGAGGTGGAGAAGGGTCGCGGCCATTTTGAGGGCCTGTCAGGGGTCGTGGATCTGTCGATTGAAGCTCGGTAACGGCCGGAGCCCAGTTTCTGTTGAGGTGCGGGTGAGGTCCTCCTGGCGGTAGGGGTCGTGGGTCGAGCCCGGCTCTCGTAGGAGTCCGGGCGGAGCTGCTCTGATGTCGATGGCAGAGTCCGGCTCCCGTAGGAGTCCGGGCGGAGCTGCAGCTGCTGTCGGCGGTGGAGCCCGGCTCTCGTAAGAGTCCGGGCGGAGCTGCGCTGCAAACAAAGTTAAGGGCGAAACCCGGCTCCGATAGGAGTCCGGATTGAGCTTACCAGCAGTTGATACTGAGAGCGGAGCCCGGCTCCCGTGGGAGTCCGAGCGGAGCTGTTCTGATGTTGGCGACGAAGTCCGGCTCCCGTAGGAGTCCGGAGGGAGCTGCGCTGATGTCGTCGGTGGAGCCCGGCTCCCGTAGGAGTCCGGGCGGAGCTGCGCTGCAACCAAAGTTAAGGGTGAAGTCCGACTCTGATAGGGGTCCGGATTGAGCTTACCAGCAGTTGATACTGAGAGCGGAGCCTGGCTTTCGTGGGAGTCCGGGCGGAGCTGTTCTGATGTTGGCGGCAAAGTCCGGCTCCCGTAGGAGTCCGGAGGGAGCTGTGCTGATGTCGTCGGTGGAGCCCGGCTCCCGTAGGAGTCCGGGCGGAGCTGCGCTGCAAACAAAGTTAAGGGTGAAGTCCGGCTCTGATAGGGGTTCGGATTGAGCTTACCAGCAGTTGATACTGAGAGCGGAGCCTGGCTCCCGTGGGAGTCCGGGCGGAGCTGTTCTGATGTTGGCGGCGAAGTCCGACTCCCGTGGGAGTCCGAAGGGAGCTGCGCTGATGTCGTCGGTGGAGCCCGGCTCCCGTAGGAGTCCGAGCGGAGCTGCACTTGCTGATGGCGGTGGAGCCCGGCTCCCGTAGGAGTCCGGGCGGAGCTGCACTTGCAAATGGCGGTGGAGCCCGGCTCCCATAGGAGCCCGGGCGGAGCTACACTTGCTGATGGCAGTTGAGCCCAGCTCCCGTAGGAGTCCGGGCGGAGCTGCAGTTGCTGATGGTGGTGGAGTCCGGCTCCCGTAGGGGTCCGGGCGGAGCTGCACTTGTTGATGGCGGTGGAGCCCGGCTCCCGTAGGAGTCCGGGCGGAGCTGCACTTGCTGATGGTGGTGGAGCCCGGCTCCCGTAGGAGCCCGGGCGGAGCTGCACTTGCTGATGGCGGTTCCGCCGTGGGTTCCGGCTGTGGATATTTTATACCCAACACCAGTCCCCCTACATCCGAGTTTTGAATTTCAAACGAAGGAAGTACACAGAAGTACAGCCGGAACCGTCCCTTCAAATACCGCGCCCCGCCGCTCCCAGATATTTTGGTATTAAATGAGCGCGTGCTGGAGTCTTTTCGAGTTGGGGCGGTACGAGGGGACGCTTTGAAGACCCTGCAGGTACGCTGGCCTAGGTACGACGCAATTATGACCCTGCCAACCGCCAGCCGCCTTCAGCCGTCTGCCACGGGGAGTGGGACACGTGTCGGATGCAGACTGGCCCGGGGGGATTCGAGATCATTATGGTGCCGGATCCCAGGGTCTATTTAAACCCGTCCTCCCCCCTTCAGGCGCCCCACTCCGCTTCTGATTTCTTGCTGGCGTCTGTCACCTCCCCGAGAGTCTGCTCTAGCGAACGCCCTCTCGAGCCGTAGGCGCCTTCCGTTTCTCGCTCCCCAGGCCCCCAGAGCAAGATAGGTTAGTGCCCACCTTCTTCTTCTTACCGCCTAGGGTCCTCTCCTCCTTCCACTTCTTTTGTGTCTTCTCCTGAGTTGACCTCCGGCGTCTCCCTCCCTTCTCGGCTTGCTTTTCTAGGGTCCTTTTGGTTCTCCCCCAAAGAAAAATGTCTTCCGATTCTTCTGCCCCCGTAAGTTCTGGGAGTTCTTCTGCTTCCAACCCCCAGGCCCCTGTCTCTGCGGACGAACCCGCGTTCGGGGCAGGGTCTCGCCTGGTTTTCGCACCGGGCGCCATTCCTTGTTCGTCGACTCCGGACGAACTTCTTCTGATAAGGGCTCGGTACGGGGTCCCTTCAGAGTACGACCTGGAGCTTCCTGGCCCCTCTGACCGGGCCAGCGCTCCCCCTCCTGGTCGCTTTTGTTTGTACCAGGAGGCATTCCGTGCCGGACTCCGGCTTTCGCTTCCTGCTTTTGTTGCCGCCTTCTTTCGTTTCTTAGACATTTCTCTCGCCTCTATCGCCCCGAATTCCTTTAGGTTTTTGATAGGGTTTCTCTCTCTCTGTTATATAGCCGAGGTCCAGCCTTCCCTCTCCCTGTTCAGACATTTCTACACCTTCAAGCGCCATCCTTCAGCGAAGGACTGGTGGTACTTCTCCCCCCAGTTCGGTAAGAAGGGGTTGCTGAAGGGCGCCCCTTTTTCGATTCACAACTGGAAGGGGAAATTTCTCTTCATTTACTGTCCGACCCTGGAACTGGGCCTGCCCCCTTGGGGGTCTCTGAGGGATTCCGTCCGCCGAGCTCCCAGCCTGGGAGAGGACGACCTTCAGGCCGCCCAGAAGCTCCTGAGTTACCCCGCTCCTTCCCTTCCAAACCTACTGAGGGAGCAGCTTCTCTTCAACATCGGCCTGAGCCCTCAGGATCCAGCAAGTATACATCTTTCCTTTTCTTGTCTTCTTCTTCCCTCCTTTTTCCTCTTTTCTCTTTCTCTTTCTCTTTTTTCTTTTTTCTTTCTTCTTTCTTCTCTCTTTTTTTTTTTTTTTTTTTTTTTTTTTTTGGACTGATTGGTGCCGCTTTTTCCTTCTTCTTTTCTTTTTCTTTTTTTTTTTTTATAGCAATGGACGCCGAAGCCACACGGATGCTCGCCAAGGCCATGAGAGCCCAGAAAAGGAAGGGCGCGACGACTTCTGGCTCGGCGAAGAGGGCCAGGGTGGAGGAGACGAGCTTGGCTGCGCCCGTCCAGGCGACCCCGGCAATCGACATTCCTTCGGATGCCGAGCCAGCGGCCCCCCGGGCTCCCTCAAGGAGCCCGCCGACCGGGGTCCCCATTCCGGAGGTCCGCCCCGCGGAGGCGCCCGCCGCGGGGAGGAGGAGAAAATTGATGGCCCACAGGCCGAGCAGCCACCGAGCCACCGCAGACGAGTCCGTCTGCTCCGAGGGGGGATCGAAGAACCCCTTCAACGACAAGGCCCTGATCCGCCGGCTGCTCGATGGTTGCATTCTGTCCGATGTCGTGGAGAGGATCGACCGTGCCGATCCCGAGCAGCGGGCTTGGGACACCTTGGGGTCCTTTCTTGAGGTAAGCGGATTTTTATTTGCTCAGTTGCTCGGTCTTTGTTGTAATTCTCTATCTGTCCCTGCAGATCGGGCACCAGCTCTTCGCCTATGTCGAGGCGTCGGGCCGCATGAGAAGGGATCTTCTTCGGGTGGAGGAGAGCTGCCAAGACGAGGTTGCTCGTCTTCAAGCGAAGACGGCCGAGGTGGCCGCCCTCCGGGAGGCCCTGGAGAGAGAGAGACAAGACCGGGAAGAGGAAAGACGAGTCCGGGAGGAGGAGAGGTGAAGCCTGGAGGAGTCGGCAAGGAAGGCGGAGGCCGAGGTCGCCCATCTGGCCGAGCAAACTCCGGTTCTGGTCTCGGAGGTCAGGACCCTTGCGGTGGAGGAGTTCAAGACCTCCGCGGAGATGAGGGAGCTGAACGTCCAGTTCGGCCTGGAGGCGTTCACCAAGGGGTTCGAGCTCTGCCGAGAGAGGGTGGCCAGCAGATACCCCGACCTTGATCTCAGCTTTTTGGAGGAGTCTGACGACGAGGCCGCCCCTTCGTCCGCCGCTGCCGCAGTCGCACCCCCCGCGCCGGGCTCTCCACCCCCTGCCCCCGAGGTCTGAGACCTCCGACCTTGTATCTTTCTTTTGTCGCCATATTTCCTTTCCGCTTGTCTTCAAAATTAATCAATAAAGTCAAACTTCTTATTGTGGATGGCCTTTCCTTCCCCTGCTCCTTCTTTTCTGCCTTTCTTCTTGTAACGAGTTGGTCTCTGACGTTTGCATCTTCCGATGGCAGTGTCCTGCCGAAGCACTTCCCTTGCCCCTGGGGGTCCCGTTGAAGTCAACTATCCAACGGCTAAAAAAGGAGGTCCTCCACCTGACGAAGAAGTTGAAAAAGTCGGAGGGTGAGCTCCGCCAGGCGAAAAAATGCTATACCGAGGCCGCCGCTGAGGCTGCCCACTTCAGGAGTCTCCAAGTGAAGGCAATCATGGACTACAGTCGGAGGAAGGCGAACTTCGCGAAGGAGCTCGAAGAATGCACGAAGAGCGCCAGCGACCGAACTTGGGCTCAAGAAGCCAGGATCAGCGCCCTTAAGGTGGAGCTGTCAGCTGCAAAGAGGAGGATCGGCCAACTGGAGGGGAACTCATCCCGGCTCACAGCGCGGGATGAGCAGATATGGTCACAAAAAGTTTCCGACCTCCAGAGGCAGCTTCAAGATGCTGAGGTGAGCCACGACGTGCAGCGGGCCAGCTGGCGCCGGCAGGTAGAAGAGTACAAGGGGAGATTCCGTCGATCGGCGGACGAGGTGATTCGTCTCCAGGGGCAGTTGGTTACTAGGGCGCAGCTTGCTAACACCCAAGATAACGAAGAGCTCCAAGCCCTGAGAGGCACTATCGAAGGGATTTCTGTCTCCCTTGGGGAGAAGACAGCCGAACTTCAACAAGTAAAAATCCAACTGGGACTCGAGCGGAAGGCCGTCGCGGACGCAGAGGCGGAGTCCGAAGTTTTGCGGAAGTGGCATCAGGAAGCGGAGGCTGAGAGCCGGCGACTTCGTCAGGTGCTCCAGGATATGCTGCAAAAGAAGGAAGAACTAGAGGAAACAGTGGAGAGCCT
>NC_026006.2:8646568-8676656 GCF_000442705.2 Elaeis guineensis
TACTTCCTTCGCTTGAAATTCAACCTCAGAAGTAGGGGGATTGGTGTTGGGTATAAAATACCCGCAGCCGAATTCAACAGCAGAACGGCTCCGCCCGGACTCCTACGGGAGCCGGGCTCCTCCTTCAACAGCGGAACAGCTCCGCCCGGACTCCTACGGGAGCCGGGCTCCTCCTTCAACAGCGGAACAGCTCCGCCCGGACTCCTACGGGAGTCGGACTCCTCCATCAACAGCAGAACGGCTCCGCTCGGACTCCTACGGGAGCCGGGCTCCTCCTTCAACAGCAGAACAGCTCCGCCCGGACTCCTACGGGAGCCGGGCTCCTCCATCAACAGCAGAACGGCTCCGCCCGGACTCCTACGGGAGTCGGGCTCCTCCTTCAACAGCGGAACAGCTCCGCCCGGACTCCTATGGGAGCCGGGCTCCTCCATCAACAGCAGAATGGCTCCGCCCGGACTCCTACGGGAGCCGGGCTCCACCGCCGATAGCAAGTGCAGCTCCGTCCGGACTCCTACGGGAGCCGGGCTCCACCGCCATCAGCAAGTGCAGCTCCGCACGGACTCCTACGGGAGCCGGGCTCCACCGCCATCAGCAAGTGCAGCTCCGCCCGGACTCCTACGGGAGCCGGGCTCCACCGCCGACAGCAAGTGCAGCTCCGTCCGGACTCCTACGGGAGCCGGGCTCCACCGCCATCAGCAAGTGCAGCTCCGTCCGGACTCCTACGGGAGTCGGGCTCCACCACCGACAGCAAGTGCAGCTCCGTCCGGACTCCTACGGGAGCCGGGCTCCACCGCCATCAGCAAGTGCAGCTCCGCCCGGACTCCTATGGGAGCCGGGCTCCACCGCCATCAGCAAGTGCAGCTCCGCTCGGACTCCTACGGGAGCCAGGCTCCACTGTCGGCATCAGTGCAGCTCCGCCCGGACTCCCACGGGAGCCGGGCTCTGCTCTCAGTATCAACTGCTGGTAAGCTCAGTCCGAACTCCTATCAGAGCCAGATTTCACCCTTAATTTTGTTTGCAGCGCAGCTCCGCCCGGACTCCTACGGGAGCCGGGCTCCACCGCCATCAGCAAGTGCAGCTCCGCCCGGACTCCTACGGGAGCCGGGCTCCACCGCCGACAGCAAGTGCAGCTCCGTCCGGACTCCTACGGGAGCCGGGCTCCACCGCCATCAGCAAGTGCAGCTCCACCCGGACTCCTACGGGAGTCGGGCTCCACCGCCATCAGCAAGTGCAGCTCCGCCCGGACTCCTACGGGAGCCAGGCACCACTGTCGGCATCAGCGCAGCTCCGCCCGGACTCCCATGGGAGCTGGACTCCGCTCTCAGTATCAACTGCTGGTAAGCTCAGTCCGGACTCCTATCAGAGTCGGATTTCACCCTTAACTTTGTTTGCAGCGCAGCTCCGCCTGGACTACTACGGGAGCCGGGCTCCACCACCATCAGCAAGTGCAGCTCCGCCCGGACTCCTACGGGAGCCGGGCTCCACCGTCGACAGCAAGTGAAGCTCCGTCCGGACTCCTACGGGAGCCGGGCTCCACCGCCATCAGCAAGTGCAGCTCCGCCCAGACTCCTACGGGAGCCAGGCTCCACTGTCGGCATCAGCGCAGCTCCGCCCGGACTCCCACGGGAGCCGGGCTCCGCTCTCAGTATCAACTGCTGGTAAGCTCAGTCCGGACTCCTATCAGAGCCGGATTTCACCCTTAACTTTGTTTGCAGCGCAGCTCCGCCCGGACTCCTACGGGAGCTGGGCTCCACCACCGACGGCAGTTGCGGCTCCGCTCGGACTCCTACGGGAGCCAGGCTCCACTGTCGGCATCAGCGCAGCTCCGCCCGGACTCCCACGGGAGCCGGGCTCCGCTCTCGGTATCAACTGCTGCTCCACCAGGACTCCTACGGGAGCCGGGCTCCATTCACGACCCCTACCGCCCGGAGGGCCTCACCCGGACCTCAACAGAAATCGGGCTCCATCCGTTACCGAGCTTCAATCGACAGATCCACGCCCCCTGACAGGCCCCCAAAATGGCCACGACCCTGCTCCACTTCCTGTGGCAGACTCCGCGCAGTACCATCATTCCCTGACAAGCCACAGTGGCCATAGCCGCCCTGCTCCACTTCCTGTGGCGGACTCCGCACAGCTCCACTATCCCCTGGCAGGCCACAATGACGGCCACGAACCTGCTCCACCTCCTGCGACGGATACCATGCGATTCTCCTGACGACGGACGCTGCTCCACCCCTCATAACAGATTCCACGTGGCGGGTCGAGGTGATGCCCACGTATCTGCTCCATTATATTTCGCAATCAATTCCCCTGACCATGGGCGGCCCACTACCAGACGGTTACAAACGTCGCCATCAGTCCGTTGCCTCCCCCGCCTATAAAAGGGGGGACTCAGATACGTTATTCTTTAAGCTCTTTTGCCTTATCTCAAAACTCTGCTAAACTCTCCGTTCGAGCACTCCATTCTTGTTAAGGCAGAGAACTGACTTGAGCGTCGGAGGGTCTTGCCGGAGCAACCCCACCTCCGGTTTAGACTTCCCTTGCAGGTCCCGGTGGCGACCGCGGCTTCCTCAACTCCAGCTTCTCCGGCGCAGGTGGATTTTTGCACCAACAAGTTACATGTTGATGTATCTGTATTTAATATCGAGCAAAATGTGAGTGCCATAGGAATTAAAAGGCCTAGAGATAGTTTAAATAATAGGTATCTGTGGCACCTAAGGCTAGGTCATATAGCGGAAGATAGGGTTAACAAATTAAAGAAATCTGAGCTATTGAGTCCATTGACTTTCGAGTCATATCCAGTTTTTGAATCATGCCTTCAAGGCAAAATGACCAAGCTTCCTTTTGTGGGACATGGGGAAAGGGCTACAGACCTACTTGCCCTAGTACATACGGATGTGTGCGGCCCATTTGATGTGCCGGCTAGAGGCAACTACATCTACTTCATTACCTTTATCGATGATATATCTAGGTATGGGTATGTGTTTCTAATGAAACACAAGTCTGAAGCTTTTGGAAGATTCAAAGAATTCAGACATGAGATAGAAAAATAAATAGAAAAACCCATTAAGGTTCTTCAATCAGATCGAGGAGGTAAATACCTTAGTCAGGAGTTCCTAGACTATCTTAAGGACAATGGTATAGTCTCTTAATGGACTCCACCTGGAATGCCTCAACTCAACGGGGTTTTAGAATGGAGAAATCAGACCCTATTAGATATGGTCTATTTCATGATGAGCTTCACGGACCCTCTGAATTTCTTTGGGGATATTGTCTCATGACAGCAATTTATGTATTGAATAGGGTTCCTCTAAAACCTTTCCTACCACATCGTATGAGATATGGCATGGTAAGAAGCCAAGTCTGAATCATCTCAGAATTTGGAGTTGTCCGACTCATGTCAAGAGACAGCAGACGTACAAGTTAGAGTTCAGATCTTTTAGAGCTCGATTCAAAAGATATCCTAAAGAGTCATTAGGATACTATTTTTATATTTCAGAAGACCACAATGTGATTGTGAGTCGAAATGCTATTTTTCTTGAAAAATAGTTTATTCAAGATGGTGGCATCGGAAGAATAATTAAGCTCAAGAAAAATATCTCCCAAGAGCAACGAGCTAAAGAACCTGAGGAACCCAATCAATTAGAACCAGTCCTAACACAACCTCTTCCACCTCGTAGATCGACTAGGATTTTTCATCCTCCTGAAAGGTACTTAGGTACTATACAAGAGGATGTAGAGAAAATATTCCTCATGAAAAATGGGGTTTATGGTGATGATCCCAAGACCTATGACGAGGTGATATCAGATATCGACTCTGAAAAATGGTTAGAGGCAATGAGATCAGAAATTGACTCGATGCACTCAAACCAAATTTGGACCTTGGTAGATCCACCTGAAGGTATTGTACCTATTGGGTGTAAATAGATCTTCAAGAGAAAGATAGGTGCAGATGGGAATGTGGAGACATTCAAAGCTAGGCTCGTAGCGAAAGGTTATAGTTAGTACGAAGGCATTGACTATCAGGATACCTTTTCGCCCGTAGCCATGCTAAAATCCATCCGCACATTGCTTGCTGTTCCAGCCTATTTCGATTATGAAATATGGTAGATGGATGTGAAAACGATGTTCTTAAATGGACATCTTGAGAAATATATCTATATGGAATAGTCACTTGATTTCACATCCAGTGATGATGATTATAAGGTCTGCAAGCTGCAAAGGTCCATTTATGGACTTAAGCAAGCATATCGAAGCTGGAATACTCGTTTCAATGATGTGATCAAAATGTTTGGTTTCATCAAGAACAAGGAGGAACCATGTGTGTTCAAAAAGGTCAGTGGGAGCGCGGTTGTCTTCCTCGTATTGTACGTAGATGACATCCTCCTAATTAGAAATGACATTCCCATGTTGACCTCAGTCAAAGTATGGTTGTCTAAGGAGTCCTCTATGAAAGATCTAGGAGAGGCATCCTTTATACTGGGTATTAAGGTCTATAGAGATAGACCAAATAGGATGCTCGGACTTTCACAGAAGATGTACATAGAGGAGGTGCTAAAATGGTTTAGCATGGAAAACTCCAAAAGAGATTTAGTACCTTTTAGACATGGCATTCATCTCTCCAAGAAGATGTGCCCTAGCACACCTGAGGAGATTGAACGCATGAGCAAGATCCCTTATGCTTCGACAATATGGAGCCTCATGTATGCCATGCTATGTACACGACCTGATATAGCCCATGCTGTGAGTGTCACAAGCAGATATCAGTCAAATTCAGACGAAGAGCACTGGACTTCTGTGAAATGTATCCTTAAGTACTTGAGAAGGACAAAGGATATGTTTCTAATCTTTGGAAATGAAGAACTCCAGATTCAGGGATATACAGACTCAGACTTTATGTCTGATATAGATGATCGAAAGTTGACATTTGGGAGTCTGTTCATTTGCAATGGTGGTGCAGTCAGCTGGAAGAGTTTCAAGCAGACGGTGATTGCTGATTCCACCATGGAGGCAGAGTACATTGCTGCATTGAAAGCTGTGAAGGAGGCATTCTGGTACAAGAAATTTGCCGCAGAGCTTGGAGTGATGTCATCGGATGCCATACCTCTTTACTGTGATAATAATGGTGCCATAGCCTTAGCTAAGGAACCAAGGTCTCACCAGAAGTCCAAGCACATCGAGCGATGATTCCATTTGATCCATGATTATCTCGAAAAGGGTTATGTCGAGGTCAAAAGAGTCGACTCCACAGACAATGTGGCAGACTCACTGACTAAGCCATTGGGCCAGCAAAAGATCGAAGCCTACCTTGAGAAGATGGGACTTAGATTTGTAGCCAATTGGCCTTAGGTCACGTGGGAGTTTGTTAGATGTGTGCCCTAGATGCCAGATTGGCTGACACATTCCTGTACAAATCTAAGGACAAATTTATAATTTTGACTATAAATCAATAAATGAGTTTTTCTTCTATCACATTGTATACATTGTGTCTGTGATACATCCTTTGAGTTAGTAGGAATGTCAATTCATATTTTCAAGAGTTGAAAATTTAAGGCATGAATTTACATAACTAACTCATAAACAGCTCCTGACCATAGGATCATCACGAGGATGGTGATCGATCCGGAAGGTTGGTGTACGATCACTTTCTTAGGATAGATGTATCTTGAATCTATGGTGTGGAGACACCAGAGTAAGAGTATAGGTATTCATTGAGAACGAGAGTACTGAGCGTGACCATATCGAGCAGTCATAAGGAAGTCTACCTTCTTGTCGATGACTAGCTCGATGCTGCAGTTGTGTGTCTAGTTCTTTGACCTGAGGTGCATCGATAGTTCACCTTGAGTGTGTTATAGTTTGACTACACCATAACTTGATCTCCTAGCCATTCAGAACCCTGAGGTGTACGTTGGCTGTAGCATATTCATTGTAGGAACTAGGTCATACCAAGATGGGATCTATCAAACTCGGTAGAAGAGAGGAGTAGTCCTATGGTGATCGAAAGATTGAGTCCTTAAGCCCATGGCCATGGCAAAGTGAAATAATAGAAAAAGAGTTTTCCATTGGAGTTTCACATCAGACTTGGATCGATCGATTGACTCATATGACTGATGTTGGGTTTGATGAGTTCACCTTAATCCTAATTCAATTGGGACTCTTGATAGAGAAACTCAATTACACAGGTAGCTGCACCAAAAAGTTCATCTTCAGTTCTAATGGGTTGCCATCATATACTGATAGGTGTCACTGATAGATTTTGGGAGCAATTAGAATGATCTTGATGATCGATCATTCTAATTGTCTGAATCAGAAGAGTTCTAGTCCATCGAAAGGAGTTTCGATGATATCGATGATGAGATCACGACATATCTCATTACCATACGAAATTGAACCTAACTGGATCACACAAATAAGGGTTAGGGTCTGAATGTCATCGATTAGGCTAACCCAATTGATTTGGATAAGATCCAATTAGGTTCAAAGAAATCATGCTAGCACATGATTGAGCCTAACTTTCTCCTCGTGTAATCTTTTCTGTCTCTACTGAGCCAAATATGATTTGACTCATCCAGAGAACCTTAGAAAGATTTTTCTCAGTCTAAATGAAGCTTGTCCAGCTCAGAAAAGATTTATTTTAATTCATGAGATGAATTTAAGATAAGCACCTGCTAATTCCTGTCACCTGCCAATTTTATTTTAGGATATTTGTCAAAAGTTGACATATGGATCTTAAATTGAAGGCCACTTGGCAAGAGCTTATTAGAGGACTTTTGTGGAGCCAAACCATATCAAATTGGGTGACATAATCAGATTATGGCGCGAGCCCAATTAGATTAAGTAGGCACCCCAAGTGGATAAGGTTGGAGAGTCTTGATAAGATTGGACTCTTTGGCGCCAAACTCTCTTTGTCCTTATCCAGTGTTGGTGCCAAATTTAAGATAGAGGCTTGGGTTCTTATCTGATATGATCAAATAACATCAAGCAACCAATCAAAATTTTTTCAAAATTTATTAAAATTTTTTGATTGGTTGAATGATGTGGCACTGTGCAGCATACTGGGTCTATATAAACCCTTCTGCACCTAGGGTTAAAGGCTGAAGTTGTTTTATGCACCAAACCCAATAGCTGCCACCCCCTCCCTTCTTCTCCATGTCCTCCCTACTCTCCTATCTCCCCTCTTCACATCCAACGAGTTGGACGTTCATCTGGTGCAAGGAAAAGGCATGGTGATGCCTAGAACAGGAAGGCTGCAGGACATCTTCGACAGGCTGCTGCTCCTACTTCAGAAGGAGTTCTGAACCACTTCCAAATCAGATAGAGATCTAATTTTTTGAGCATAGATTCATAAGGAGAAGACATTCTAGGTCCTATCTGAGTGGATTCTGGTAGAGGTCAGGCGCTTGCGTGGCTACATCAGAATCTTGGGCTGTGCTGAGATCATCTACAGGATAATCAGATTACCCTTGAGGTATGTCTATACTTCTCATATTTTTAGATTTAATTTTAGATTTTAAATATTAGATAATAAAATTAGATCTAACAGATATTAGATCTGAAATAGCGTAAGATAAAATTTTTAAATTATTTCACCCCAGATTTGATGAAATCTGGAAGATCCTACAAAGGAAAAAGATAGTTTTTCCTTCAACCTCTTCCACCTCGTAGATCGACTAGGGTTTTTCAACCTTCTAAAAGATACTTAGGTACTATATAAGAGGATGTAGAGAAAATATTTCTCATGAGAAATGGGGCTCATGGTGATGATCCCAAAACCTATGACGAGGTGATATCAGATATCGACTCTGAGAAATAGTTAGAGGCAATGAGATCAGAAATTGACTCGATGCACTCAAACCAAGTTTGGACTTTAGTAGATCCACCTGAAGGTATTGTATCTATTAGGTGTAAATGGATCTTCAAGAGAAAGATAGGTGCAGATGGGAATGTGGAGACATTCAAGGCTAGGCTCGTAGCGAAAGGTTATAGCCAGCGCGAAGGCATTGACTATTAGGATACCTTCTCGCTCGTAGCCATGCTAAAATCCATCCGCACATTGCTTGCTATTGCAATCTATTTTGATTATGAAATATGGCAGATGGACATAAAAATGGCGTTCTTAAATAGATATCTTGAGGAAGATATCTATATGGAACAGTGCTTGGTTTCACATCCAGTGATGAAAATCAGAAGGTCTGCAAGCTGCAAAGGTCCATTTATGGACTTAAGCAAGCATCTCGGAGTTGGAATACTCATTTTAATGATGTGATCAAAATGTTTGGTTTCATCAAGAATGAGGATGAACCATGTGTGTTCAGGAAGGTCAGTGAGAGCGCAATTATCTTCCTCGTACTGTACATAGATGACATCCTCCTAATTGGAAATGATATTTTCATGTTGACCTCAGTCAAAATATGGTTGTCTAAGGAGTTCTCTATAAAAGATCTAGGAGAAGCATCCTTTATACTGGATATTAAGGTCTATAGAGATAGACCAAATAAGATATTGGGTCTTTCACAGAAGATGTATATAGAGGAGGTGCTAAAAAGGTTTAGCATGAAAAACTCCAAAAGAGGTTTAGTACCTTTTAAACATGGCATTCATCTCTCTAAGAAGATGTGCCCTAGCACACCTGAGGAGATTGAATCCATAAGCAAGATCCCTTATGCTTCGGCAATAGGGAGCCTCATGTATGCCATGCTATGTATATGATCTGATATAGCACATGCTGTGATTGTCACAAGCAGTCAATCGAATCCAGGCGAAGAGCACTGGACTTCTGTGAAATGTATCCTTAAGTACTTGAGAAAGACTAAGGATATGTTTTTAGTCTTTGGGAATGGAGAACTCCAGGTTCAGAGATTTACAGACTCAGACTTTATGTCTGATATAGATGATTGAAAGTCGACATCTGGGAGTCTGTTCATTTGCAATGGTGGTGCTGTTAGTTGGAAGAGTTCCAAGCAGACGGTGATTGCTGATTCCACCATGGAGGTAGAGTATATTGCTTCATCAGAAGCTACGAAGGAGGTATTCTGGTATAAAAAATTTATCGCAGAGCTTGGAGTGATGTCATCGGATGTCGTCCCTCTTTACTGCAACAATAATGGTGCCATAGCCCTAGCTAAGGAGCCAAGGTCTCACCAGAAGTCCAAGCATATCTAGCGGCGATTCCATCTGATCCGTGATTATTTCAAAAAAGGTTATGTCGAGGTTAAGAGAGTCGACTCTACAGACAATATGGCAGATCCACTGACAAAGTCATTAGGCCAGCAGAAAATCGAAGCTCATCTTGAGAAGATAGGACTTAGATATGTAGCCAATTGGCATTAGGTCAAGTGGGAGTTTGTTAGATGTGTACCTTGGATGCCGATTGGCTGACACATTCTGTACAAATGCAAGGGCAAAATTATAGTTTTGACTATAAATGAATAAAAGGGTTATTCTACTATCACATTGTGTACATTATGTCTGTGATACATCTTTTGAGTTAGTAGGAATGTTAATTAATATTTTTAAGAGTTAAAAATTTAAAGCATGAATTTACATAACTAACTTATAAATAGCTCCTGACCATAAGATCATCACGAGGATGGTGATCGATCCGGAAGGTTGGTGTACGATCATTTTCTTAGGGTAGATGTGTCTTGAGTCTATGGTGTGGAGACACTGGAGTGAGAGTACAGGTATTCATTTAGAATGAGAGTACTGAGCGTGACCACCTCGAGCAGTCATAAGGAAGTCTACCTTCTCGTCAATGACTAGCTCGATGCTGCAGCTGTGTGTCTAGTTCTTTGACCTA
The DNA here is from genome assembly GCF_000442705.2 of Elaeis guineensis. Classification (NCBI taxonomy): domain Eukaryota; kingdom Viridiplantae; phylum Streptophyta; class Magnoliopsida; order Arecales; family Arecaceae; genus Elaeis; species Elaeis guineensis. The sequence goes on from NC_026006.2 coordinate 8,656,368, forward strand.
ATGTGCATCGACAGTTCACCTTGAGTGTGTTATAGTTTGACTATGCCATAACTTAGTCTCCAAGCCATTCGGAATCCTGAGGTGTATGTTGGCTATAGCATATTCATTGTAGAAACCAAATCGCACCAAGATGGGATCTATCAACCTCGGTAGATGAGAGGAGTAGTCCTATGATGATCGAAAGATCGAGTCCTTAAGTCCATGGTCATGGCAGAGTGAGATAATGAAAAAGAGTTTTCCATTGGAGTTTCACATCGAACTCGGATCGATCGATTGATTCATATGACTGATGTTGAGTTTGCGAGTTCACCTTAATCCTAATTCAGTCGGGACTCATGATAGAAGAACTCAATCACACAGGTAGCTACATCGAGAGGTTCGTCTTCATTTCTGATGGATTACCACCATATACTGTTAGGTGTCACTGATGGATTTTGGGAGCAATTAGATTGATCTTGATGATCGATCATTCTAATTGTCTGAATCAGAAGAGTTCTAGTTCATCGAAAGTAGTTTCAATGATGTTGATGATAAGATCACGACATATCTCATTACCATATGAAAATGAACCAAACTGGGTCACACAAATAAGAGTTAGGATCTGGATGTCATCAATCAAGCTAGCCTAGTTCGATTGATTTGGATTAAATCCAATTAGGTTCAAGAAAATTGTGCTAGCACACGATTGAGCCTAACTTTCTCCTCGTGCAATCTTTTTCATCTCGACTGAGCCAAATGTGATTTGACTCACCCAGAGAACCTCGAGAAGGTTTCTCTCAATCTGACTGGAGTCAGTCCAGTTCAAAAAAGTCTTATCTTAATTCATGAGATGAATTTAAGATAACACCTGCTAATTTCTGTCACCTGCCATTTTTGTTTTAGGACATCGGTCAAATGTTGACTTATGGATCTTAAACTAAAGGCCACTTGGCAAGAGATTATTGGAGAGTTATTGTGGAGTGTCCACCTACTAAATTAGGCCTCAAAGTGGGTGCCCAGATCAGATTGAGCGTGCGCCCCAAGTGGATAAGGATTGAGCCCCATGAGATGAGGATTCTGATCCCTTGATCGACTTGGACTGTGGGGTGCCAATCTCACTGTGCTTATCCAGTGTTGGCACCAACAGTGGTGGAAATTGAGGGGATTCTTATCTGATATGATCAAATAATATCACTCCATCAATCAAAATTTTTTTAGAATTAATTGAAATTTTTTGATTGGTCGAATGATGTGGCACTGCATGGCACAGTAGGGTCTATATAAACCCTATCTGTGCCTAGAGTTTAGAGATTCTACTCAATACCCAGCAAAAATGAGATTTCCCTCCACTTCTTTATATCTTCTCTGCTCCTATCTCTCCCCTCTTCACATCCAAGAAGTTGGACATCCATCTGGTGCTTGTCCAAGGCGTGATGGCTCTCTGAACAGAAGACTGTAGGGATTTATCGAGAAGTTGCTGCTCCAGCTTCAGAAGATCTTTTGAAGATCTTCCAGATCAGATCTAAATCTAATTTTTGGAGCAGAGATTTATAAGAAGAAGATGATCCAGATCTTGCTTGAGTGGATTCTGGTAGAGGCCAGACAACTACGTGGCTATTTTTGAACCTCAGGCATTGCTGCGATCATCTACAGGGTAATCTAGTTACCCTAGAGATATTTCTCTAATCCTCAAGTTTTAGATTTAATTTTAGATTAAATATCAAATAATAAGAATCAGATCTAATAGACCTTAGATCTGAAATATCATAGGATAATTTTATTAAAAATATTCTGCCCCAGATCTCATTAGATTTGGAAGATCCTACAAGGAAAAAGGTGATTTTTCCTTCATGATTATGGCACCCACTTTGAGGGTAAAATTAGCAGGTGGACACTCCACAAAAACTCTCCAATGACCTCTTGCCAAGTGGTCTTCAGTCCAAGGTCCATGGGTCAACGTTTGACCAATGTCCTAAAATGAAAAATGACAGGTGACAGGAATTAGCAGGTGCTTGTCTTAAATTTATCTCATGAATTAAGATAAGTTCTTTCTGAGCTGGACTGGCTCTAGTCAGACTGAGAGAAATCTTCTCAAGATTCTTTGGGTGAGTCAAATCATATTTGGCTTAGTTGAGATAGAAAAGATTACACAAGGAGAAAGTTAGGCTCAATCATGTGCTAACACAATTTCTTTGAACCTAATTGGATCTAATCCAAATCAATCGAATTGGGCTAGCTCAATTGATGACATCCAGACCCTAACTCTTATTTGTGTGACCCAGTTAGGTTCATTTTCGTATGGTAATGAGACATGTCGTGATCTCATCATCGACATCATCGAAACTCCTTTCGATGGACCAGAACTCTTCTGATTCAGACAATTAGAATGATCGATCATCAAGATCATTCTAATTTCTCCTAAAATCTACTAGTGACACCTAGCAGTATATGGTGGTAACCCATAAAAAATGAAGACAAACCTCTTGGTGCAGCTATCTGTGTGATTGAGTTCCTCTATCATGAGTCCCGACTGAATTAGGGTTAAGGTGAACTCGTCAAACCCAACATCAGTCATATGAATCAATCGATCGATCCGAGTCTGATGTGAAACTCCAATGAAAAACTCTTTTTAATTATTTCACTCTATCATGGTCATGGGCTTAAGGACTCGATCTTTTGATCATCATAGGACTACTCCTCTCATCTACCGAGGTTGATAGATCCCATTTTGGTGTGATTTGGTTCCTACAATGAATATGCTATAGCCAACATACACCTTAAGATTTCGAATGGCTAGGAGATCGAGTTATGGTGTAGTCAAACTATAACACACTCAAGGTGAACTGTCGATGCACCTCAGGTCAAAGAACTAGACACACAGCTGCAGCATCGAGCTAGTCATCGATGAGAAGGTAGACTTTTTTATGACTGCTCGAGGTGATCACGCTCAGTACTCTCATTCTCAATGAATATCTGTACTCTCACTTCGGTGTCTCCACAGCATAGACTCAAGACATATCTATCCTAAGAAAGTGATCGTACACCAACCTTTCGGATCTATCACCATCCTCGTGATGATCCTATGGTCAGGAGCTGTTTATGAGTTAGTTATGTAAATTCATGCCTTAAATTTTCAACTCTTGAAAATATGAATTAATATTTCTACTAACTCAAAAGATGTATCACAGACATAATGTACACAATGTGATAGTAGAATAACCCATTTATTCATTTATAGTCAAAATTATAAATTTATCCTTAGATTTGTATAGGAATGTGTCAGCCAATCTGGCATCTAGGGCACACATCTAACAAACTCCCATTTGACCTAATGCCAATTGGCTACATATCTAAGTCCCATCTTCTCAAGGTGGGCTTTGATTTTCTGCTAGCCTAATGGCTTTGTCAGCAGGTCTGCCACATTGTCTGTGGAGTCGACTCTCTTAACCTCGACATAACCTTTTTTGAAATAATCACGGATCAGATGGAATCGCCGCTCGATATGCTTGGACTTCTGGTGAGACCTTGGCTCTTTATCTAGGGCTATGGTGCCATTATTCTCGCAGTAAAGAGGGATGGCATCTAATGACATCACTCCAAGCTCTGCGGCAAATGTTTTATACCAGAATGCCTCCTTCGCAGCTTCCAATGCAGCAATATATTCTGCCTCCATGGTGGAATCAACAATCACCGTCTGCTTAGAATTCTTTTAGTTAACTGCACCACCATTGCAAATGAACAGACTCTCAGATGTCGACTTTCAATCATCTATATCAGACATAAAGTTTGAGTATATAAATCTCTAAACCTGGAGTTCTTCATTCCCAAAGACTAGAACTATATTCTTAGTCTTTCTCAAGTACTTAAGGATACATTTCACAGAAGTCCAATGCTCTTCGCCTGGATTTGACTGATGTTGCTCCTAGATTGATTTTGATGATTACAAAGCAGATTGAAGGGATACAAACAATTGAAAAAGTCCTTATGCTCTTCAAGGGCAAAATCATAATTTCACTAAAATCCTGATTTGATAGTACCATTTGGTAGAACAAATGATTTGAAATCTATTGGTGAAAATTTCATTGTGTTTGGACTAATATTTTTGAAGTTATGAAGGTTTGAAGTGCATGAGTCGACTCATGAGTCAACTCATGGCACTATGAGCTGAATGGCACGAAAAAATTCCCATGGCACGCTGGATTTTTGGCTTGGCACGACCTGTGAGTCGACTCATGAGTCGACCCACAAGGCATGAGTCGACTCATGAGTCGACCCCTGCTGATTTGAGCAGAAAAATTCAGAAATCAGATCTTCTGGTCTGTTGCAACAGAAGTCGACTCATGAGTCGACTCCTGAAGCATGAGTCGACTCATGAGTCGACCCCTGCGACGGGAAATGTCAGCAACGGCTATTTTTTTGCCCATTTTAATTGCCATTTATGCTTCCTAAAAATCCTCTAACGGCTCTTTATCTGCCTAAATTGTTTTCTCTTGCTTCTAATGCTACAAAATGCTTTAAATGATGAAAGAAATTGCAGATTAAATAGCGGATCAAACGTGAAATCAAATGTGAAGAGAAAAGAGAGGAAAAAGAGAAGAACAGAAGAGAGGATCCGAAATTTGCAAGAAAAAGCCTGAGATCAACGAAATATCCATAGAGAAAAAGAGAGAGGATCCACAATATACCAGAGAGATTGTGAAAGAGAAAAGGAAGATCTTTCAAGGAGAGAATTCTTCACGCCTATCGTTTCAACCTTGATCTAGAGATCGTTCAAAGCTTTCAAGAGATCTTCAATCAACAATCAACCTCTTCTCAAGCGTTCAACCGTTCATTCATCTTGAGAAAATCTGAAAAAGGGGTTCTTCATTTGAGTAAAGCTTTTATTGTTATATTTGCTCATTTAAGGAGCTGTTATTGTATTCATCTGTGCTCTAAATATTCTTACTCTTTGTGAGTTTTTGCTCTTGTTTTTGGAGGATTTCCAAAACAAGGAAAGGTTGATCCGAACCTGAAATTGGAGTGTTTTGGGTTGGCTTGTACCCGGGAAACAAGTGTTCTAGCTTGGGATAGCTAGGGTCGGAGTTTCCGACGTCCTGTATTCTAGCTTGGGATAGCTAGTGTCGGAGTTTCCGACGTTTTGTATTCGGGTTGATATCATGTTTAGTGTTTTATATTTAACTGCAAGTAGGCCTGATATCATGTTTAGTGTTTGCTTATGTGCAAGATATCAATCTAATCCTAAGGAATCTCATTTGAATGCTGTTAAAAGAATCCTTAGATACTTAAATGGTACACAAACTATAGGGTTATGGTACTCTAAGGACTCACAAATTAATTTGTTAGGATATTCTGATGCTGATTTTGCTGGATGTAAATTAGATAGAAAAAGCACAAGTGGAACTTGCCAATTTCTTGGAGTTAACCTAATCTCATGGTTTAGCAAGAAACAAAATTCGGTGGCACTGTCTACGGCTGAGGCCGAATACATTGCAGCCGGAAGTTGTTGTGCTCAAATCCTGTGGATTAAGCAACAACTCGAAGATTTTGGAATCAAACTTAATGAAACACCAATAAAATGTGATAATACAAGTGCTATAAATCTATCTAAAAATCCAATACAACACTCAAGATCTAAACATATTGAGATAAGACATCATTTCATAAGAGAACATGTTCAAAACAAAAATATAATTCTTGAATATGTTTGCACTGAAAATCAATTAGCTGATATCTTTACAAAGGCCCTTAGTGAGGAAAGATTCTGTGAAATTAGGAGAAATCTAGGAATTCTAGATCCATTTATCTGAAATTTCTCAATTTCCAAAGAATAGATGTCAAAAAACTCTTAGAGCTCAATTTTCAACATCTATCCTGGTTCCAAAAGCTCAGTTTTATCACTCTAAAAACTTATCATTGAGCAAAATTCTTTCTCCTAAAATTTTGAATTTTTCTGGAATTTATTTGCATTTTTTCTGATTTTCTGAACTTCATGAGTCGACCCCCATGAGTCGACTCAATGGCAAACTTGTTAATCCCACCAACTTCCATCGGGTTCATTGTTTTTAAATCGGGAAAACCTGTTTATGAGACGACTCATCTTCTCGTCGTTCTTCTTCCGAAAGCCGTCCTCTCCAAACTTCTGTTTTGCTCCAAATCCAAGGATTAATTTCGAGGCAATTCTCCCTCCTCCTCTCCACCAAAAATCGCCTCCTTGAAAAGGATTTTTCTGTGCTTTCTCGCAGTGTTAGGCGCGGGTGGAACGTGCCCTAGAACTTCACCGTTCATTCAAAATCTACTTCTTTTCTCCACCAAAATTCTTCTTTACTCTTTTGTGATCCCTCCTCCACTGAATTCAAGTCTTCTTGTCTGCTACCTTATTGGATATGGCTCCAAAGATGAAACTTCCCCAAAGAAGGAAATCAATCCGAGAGCCTGAGGAAATTGTCCGAAAGAAAAGGCATGCTCAGTCTTCCACTGTTCCCAATCCAGTTTCAGTACCTGCTCAAGGTCCCTCTCAACCCTCCATAAGCCCCAGTGTAAATCTTCTTTCTGATAGAAAAGTAGAAACCGGGAAAAATATAGATTTTCGGTTCTTTGAGAAAGAAGGCTTTACTTTTGCTACCAAGATCAAAAATCAAGGATGGGAACTTTATTGCTCTCTTAAGGAAGTCACCTATGTTGATCTAGTCAGAGAGTTCTACCAGAACCTAAATTATGGAAACGGGTCTGTGACTTCAACTGTAAAGGAGATTGACATCTGTTTGGATTCTAGGATATTGGGAGAGATACTTCAGTTGCCTAGTGAAGGATACTCATATATGGAACTCCCAATTAAAGAAGAAGGGATCAGAATTATCTTAGGAGAAGATTTTTCAGGAAGTTTAAACAGATTGGAAGCAAAGCTACTGTCCATTGAGATGAGGGTCCTGCATCAGATTGTGACAAAACTATTCTTTCCTAGGAGTGGTAGACATGACTTACTATCTGGCAGAGATGTATGTGTCATGTTTCATATCATCACTCAGACCCCCCTAAACCTCCCTACACTTATGATAGAGGCCATGAGAGAAACTTTGAACAGATCCAAGGCACACTTGCCTTATGGTATGGCCCTTACTAGAGTTTTTAGGAGGTTTGGAGTTAGCTGTGAGGGGGAGACACCTACCAAGCTCTCACATGTGGACACTTTCAACCAACACAGCCTACACCGAATGGGAATTACAAAGGCTGTTGGTGGTTGGATCAAGGGCTCTGAAGAAAGAGCTGAGGAGAGAGCTGAGGAAAGAGCTGAAGACAGAACTGAAGGCAGAGTAGAAGAAGAAGGTCCATCTTCTCCTGTACATGATTTCAGGGCAGCTTCACCAGATACCCAGTTCATTCATGATACTGAGGCTGGCCCTTCTGAGTTTACTAGGATGCCCACACCAGTGTATCAGCCAGAGAGCAGAGCACCTCATTCAGAGTTCAGACTGGCTGACGATCAGATCAAGCATATATCTCAGCGTGTGGCTTCTTTGTTGTCTAGCCAGTGGAGTAGTACTTTTTTTGCACCTGGAGCTACTTCTTCTGATCAGACCATTACTCCCCACATCTCCACTATATTTCAGATGATTTCAGATCAGTCCGTCAGGATACAGCAGCTTGAGGATACAGTCTGGAGACTTACTGGCAGAGTTCTTGACTTGCAGGGGCAAGTCCTTGCATTGGCCCATCCCCAGCCACAGGAGTCTACCATTGAGGTCACAGACCTCACTGCAGAGGCTGGCAGGCTCAGAGGAGCATTAGAAGGTGGATATGAGCTACTGAGGAAAGAGATCAGAGGATCGAGTGAGCATGCTACCATCCAGTTCACTGCTCTACTTCAATCTGTTTCCAGAGCACTGAACGTACTTGATTCTATCAGACTCATGATATCAGCCCTAGCATCTCAGCATTCTCAGCCACCTAGTTCATCTCGTTCTCCTGCTCGTGCCATCACCTCCACTCGTGGCAGAGGCAGACGGGGTAGAGGACGCACTTCTGATCCATCATCTCCTCACCCTATATCTGATGACTCTGATCATTGACTTATCTAGATCTTAGGAGTTAGTATCTTGTTCTAGGATCTATACCTTGGGGCCATGTATTGACATTTAGCTGATTGAATTTTATGTTTTGAAACAATTATGATATTAATGGAATCATCTTTCTACCTCTTTGTAATAATTATATTTTGGTCTCCAATACATCTGTTGAAATATTATCTTCTCCTTATTGTTGTTTGCTATTGATAATTGCTATATTAAGGGGGAGCAAACATCTGTGAAAAACTCTAAAGAGGAAGAAATTAAAGAATATTTTCAGAAAAGGAAAAGAAAGAGTTAACTATGTTTGATGATGTCAAAAAGGGGGAGAAATTAAAATTAAACAAAAATTGAAATTAGACAAAAAGCAAAACCCTAAATTATGAGAAAAAGGGGGAGAAATTAAATTAAAACAAATATTGAAGAAATTAAACAAATATTGGAGAAATTAGACAAAAACAAGGATTGAAAGATTAAACAAAACTTTGAGAAATTTTGGTATCGAAATTTGGTATCAGACAGAGAAATTTGGTATCAGACAGAACTTTAATCCATCAAAAGCAAAATTATGAGTACAATGCAAATAAGTATTTTTTATATATATGCTCTGATATTCAAACTTGCTTTTGAAATTTTACTCACCTTGAGACATCAATAAGAAATTTGTTTTACTCTGATACATCCTACAATTTCTTTCAACTTGATCTGATACATGATCCGATACAGTGTGAAGGTTTCTCTAAAATATTATAACATTTGCTCTAATACTGTATGAAATTTTCTCTGATACATTAAAAATTTTCTTGCTCTGATACATTATAAAATCTTTTCTGATATCATTGTAAAAATTATTTTTGCTCTGATACATAGAAAAAGTTATTTATCTTCTCTTGCTCTGAAATATCTTGAACTCAAAATGATCTAATTCCCTTTTCAAATCTTTAAGAAAATGGACAAACTATTTTTGCATTTATATTTCATGCCAAAAGAATCATACTCTTTTCAAGCATATACACCCATAATGGATTCTTTTGAAATTAATGCATTAACATAAATATTTTTGTTCATATGTTTTGTCATCATCAAAAAGGGGGAGATTGTTGCTCCTAGATTGATTTTGATGATTACAAAGCAGATTGAAGGGATACAAACAATTGAAAAAGTCCTTATGCTCTTCAAGGGCAAAATCATAATTTCACTAAAATCCTGATTTGATAGTACCATTTGGTAGAACAAATGATTTGAAATCTATTGGTGAAAATTTCATTGTGTTTGGACTAATATTTTTGAAGTTATGAAGGTTTGAAGTGCATGAGTCGACTCATGAGTCAACTCATGGCACTATGAGCTGAATGGCACGAAAAAATTCCCATGGCACGCTGGATTTTTGGCTTGGCACGACCTGTGAGTCGACTCATGAGTCGACCCACAAGGCATGAGTCGACTCATGAGTCGACCCCTGCTGATTTGAGCCGAAAAATTCAGAAATCAGATCTTCTGGTCTGTTGCAACAGAAGTCGACTCATGAGTCGACTCCTGAAGCATGAGTCGACTCATGAGTCGACCCCTGCGACGGGAAATGTCAGCAACGGCTATTTTTTTGCCCGTTTTAATTGCCATTTATGCTTCCTAAAAATCCTCTAACGGCTCTTTATCTGCCTAAATTGTTTTCTCTTGCTTCTAATGCTACAAAATGCTTTAAATGATGAAAGAAATTGCAGATTAAATAGCGGATCAAACGTGAAATCAAATGTGAAGAGAAAAGAGAGGAAAAAGAGAAGAACAGAAGAGAGGATCCGAAATTTGCAAGAAAAGCCTGAGATCAACGAAATATCCATAGAGAAAAAGAGAGAGGATCCACAATATACCAGAGAGATTGTGAAAGAGAAAAGGAAGATCTTTCAAGGAGAGAATTCTTCACGCCTATCGTTTCAACCTTGATCTAGAGATCGTTCAAAGCTTTCAAGAGATCTTCAATCAACAATCAACCTCTTCTCAAGCGTTCAACCGTTCATTCATCTTGAGAAAATCTGAAAAAGGGGTTCTTCATTTGAGTAAAGCTTTTATTGTTATATTTGCTCATTTAAGGAGCTGTTATTGTATTCATCTGTGCTCTAAATATTCTTACTCTTTGTGAGTTTTTGCTCTTGTTTTTGGAGGATTTCCAAAACAAGGAAAGGTTGATCCGAACCTGAAATCGGAGTGTTTTGGGTTGGCTTGTACCCGGGAAACAAGTGTTCTAGCTTGGGATAGCTAGGGTCGGAGTTTCGACGTCCTGTATTCTAGCTTGGGATAGCTAGTGTCGGAGTTTCCGACGTTTTGTATTCGGGTTGAATACAAAGGATAGTGGATTAAAATTCCAAGTGGGATCTTGGGGAGTGGACGTAGGTGCAAGGTTAGCACCGAACCACTATAAATCCTTGTGTTTGTGGTGTGCTTTATCGCTTTATCTTATTTCTTTATTATATCCTTGCAATACTGCTTTAGTTAATTAATATTGATTTAAAGCCATTGTTTTGTTCTTCATAAGTTATCTGTTGGGCTTAAAATTTTTAGAAACCCAATTCACCCCCCCTCTTGGGTTGCATAGCTGGGCAACAAGTGGTATCAGAGCCAGTGCTCTAGCCCTTCTTTGATCTAACAATCAAAGAGCCAAAGATCTATGGCAACCCATGTTGGAACTTCTCTAGCTGAGGGGCAATCAACAAACCGACCTCCACTTTTCAATGGGTCTAATTACACCTATTGGAAAGCTCGGATGAAGATTTTCATACAAGCACTCGACTATGATATGTGGAGTATCATAGTGAATGGTCCTCACACACCCACCAAGATTATAGATGGTGAGGAGTCAACCAAACCCGAGAAAGAATGGGATGAGGTTGACAAGAAATTGGCACAATTAAATGCCAAAGCTATGAATGTTCTTTATTGTGCACTAGATGCTAGTGAATTTAATCGCATTTCTACTTGTGCATCTGCTAAAGAAATATGGAATAGGTTAGAAGTCACCCATGAGGGAACAAATCAAGTAAAAGAGTCTAAAATAAACATGCTTGTACATAAATATGAATTGTTCAAAATAGAGCATGATGAGTCCATAACTGCTATGTTTACTCGTTTTACTGATATAATCAATGGTTTAAAGAGTCTTGGCAAATCTTATACTAACAGTGAACTTGTAAGGAAGATTCTCAGGTCACTGCCAAGAACTTGGGAAGCCAAGGTGACTGCCATCCAAGAAGCAAAGGACTTGAACACTCTACCTCTAGAAGAGCTTCTTGGATCCTTGATGACTCATGAACTTAGCATGATGCAACATCAAGAGGATGAAATCAAAAAGAAAAGAACCATTGCCCTCAAATCCACAACTTCACCTGATTATGAAACAGATGACTCTGAAGATGAAGATCAGGATGAGGAGATGGCTCTCATCACCCGGAAATTCAAGAAGTTTCTAAGAAAAAGGAAACAGGGGATGAGAAAGAAATTTACAAAAGGGGATCAAAGCATAGAAAAGGAGAAAGATCAAACCCCTATATGCTATGAGTGCAAGAAGCCAGGACATTTCAGATCCGAATGTCCTCAATTGAAGAAAGGTCCAAAGAAATTCAAAAAGAAGGCAATGATGGCGACCTGGAGTGCGAGTGATGACTCAAGCTCCGACGAGGAAACCTCAACCGAACAAGCCAATCTGTGCCTGATGGCACATGAAAATGAGGTAACTTCTGAATCCACTAGTGAATTTACTTTTGAAGAATTGCATGAAGCTTTCTATGATTCAATTGATGAATTAAAGAAACTAGGGAAGAAAAACAAAGAGCTGAAATTGAAAAATCAGTCCTTAGTGAAACAAGCTGAAATTCTTTCAATTGAAAAATTCACATTGATTCAAGAAAATCAAAACTTTAAGGATGAAATTAACAGACTGAAATCTATAGTAGATAAGTTCACCTTAAGTTCAAACAAGCTAAATATGATCCTTGATAATCAGAAAGCTATATATGATAAGGCTGGACTTGGTTATAAACCCCTGAAGAAACAAAAATTTTTGAAGGATATTTATGCAAATTATTCAAGCAAAAAGCCTACAAATATTACTTGTTTTAAATGTGGAAGAATAGGACATAAATCATACACATGTCTTATTAACAAATATGCAAACACAAAGAAAATATGGGTTCCAAAAGGAACCATTCTGACTAACCTGAAAGGACCCAAGAAAGCTTGGGTACCTAAGACAGAAACTTGATCTGTGCTTGCAGGTGTGTCTAGCATCCCAAGAAGGAAACAGGAAATGGTATCTTGACAGCGGATGCTCGAGACACATGACTGGTGATGAATCACAATTCATCACGCTTGATGCTAAGGATGGAGGGATGGTCACCTTTGGAGATAATGGCAAAGGAAAGATCATCGGGATAGGTAACATTGGTATCACTCCCTCCAAATACATTGAGAATGTTTTACTTGTTAAAGGTTTAAAGCATAACTTACTTAGCATTAGTCAATTCTGTGATAAAGGGTATAAAGTAAGTTTTGAATCATCTGTATGCATTGTGACGAGTCCTATTAACGATGGCATTAAATTTATAGGACATAGGCATGGCAATGTTTATATGGTAGACTTGAATGATTTAACTAAATTAGACATGCAATGCCTAGTTTCCTTAAATGCTAAAATAAATGAGACTAGTTGGCTGTGGCATCGTAGACTTGCACATATTAGCATGCATTCTCTTTCAAAATTAATCAAAAAGGATTTAGTTCTCGGTTTGCCAAAATTAAATTTTGAAAAGGATAGAATTTGTGATGCATGCCAATTAGGTAAACAAACTAGAATATCATTTAAATCCAAAAACACTATTTCAACTTCTAGACCTTTAGAGCTCTTACATATGGATTTATTTGGACCAACTAAAACCACTAGTCTAGGAGGAAAACGATATGGATTTGTAATAATTGATGATTACTCTCGTTTTACTTGGGTTTTCTTTTTAGCTCACAAAAATGAAACTTTTCAAATTTTCACGAAATTTCATCGAAAAGTCACTAATGAAAAAGGGTTTTCAATTCAAAATATTAGAAGTGATCATGGAACAGAATTTGAAAATCATGACTTTGAAAATTTTTGTGATGAAAATGGAATTGGCCACAACTTCTCTGCTCCTAGGACACCCCAACAAAATGGGGTAGTTGAAAGGAAAAATAGAACCTTAGAAGAAATGGCCCGTACCATGCTCTGTGAAAGCAACCTTCCAAAATATTTTTGGGCAGAAGCTATTAACACAGCATGTTACATTTTAAATCGTGCTTTAATAAGACAATTTTTAAAGAAAACCCCCTATGAACTTTGGAAAGGAAGAAAACCAAATATTGCCTATTTTCATGTTTTTGGTTGCCGATGTTTTGTATTAAATAATGGCAAAGAAAAACTTGGTAAATTTGATGCAAAATCAGATGAAGCAATCCTTCTAGGTTACTCCTCCACTAGTAAAGCATTTAGAGTGTTCAACAAAAGAACCTTAGTAGTTGAGGAGTCCATACATGTTGTCTTTGATGAATCTAACGATCTTCCTTCAAGGAAGAATGAGGGTTTGATGATGCAGATCCACTAATAGAAGGTATGAAGGAGATCACTCTGAAAGATTCAGCAACTCCAGAAGACAAGGATCAAGAAGATGAACAAAATGAGAAAGGTGAAGAAATTCAAGAACAACCTCAAGGTACAAATGACTTACCCAAGGAATGGAGGTATGTTCACAACCACCCTAAGGAATTAATTATCGGTGATCCTATGCATGGGGTAAAAACACGTTCTTCACTTAGAGATGTACTTAATCATTGTGCTTTTGTATCTCAACTTGAACCTAAAACTTTTGAAGAAGCTGAAAATGATCATAACTGGATTAATGCTATGCAAGAAGAACTCAGTCAATTTGAAAGAAATAATGTTTGGACCTTAGTGAAAAGACCTAAAGATTATTCAATAATTGGCACAAAATGGGTCTTTAGAAACAAATTAGATGAGCATGGAAATGTAATTAGAAATAAAGCAAGACTGGTTGCTAAGGGATATAATCAAGAAGAAGGAATTGATTTTGATGAAACCTTTGCACCTGTTGCTAGATTAGAAGCCATTAGACTTCTACTTGCTTATGCTTGCTTTATGAAATTCAAACTATTTCAAATGGATGTTAAAAGTGCATTTTTAAATGGATATATTTCTGAAGAAGTATATGTAGAACAACCCCCTGGATTTGAAAATCATGCTTTTCCCAATCATGTCTTTAGATTAAATAAAGCTTTATATGGTCTAAAACAAGCACCTAGAGCATGGTATGAAAGGCTAAGCAAATTTCTACTAAATAATGGTTTCTCAAGAGGCAATGTGGATACAACCCTATTTATTAAAGAAACCAAAATGATATGCTAATTATACAAATTTATGTTGATGACATAATTTTTGGGTCTACTAATGAATCCCTTTGTCAAGACTTTGCTAAGCTTATGCAGGGAGAGTTCGAGATGAGCATGATGGGAGAACTCACTTTCTTCTCGGACTCCAAATCAAACAATCAAAAGAGGGAATCTCCATCACCCAAAGCAAGTACACCAAGGAACTACTCAAAAGATTTGGAATGGAGAACTGCAAACCAATTGGCACACCAATGAGTCCCTCATGTAAGCTTGACAAGGATGATGAAGGTAAAAGCGTAGACTTAAAATACTATAGAGGTATGATTGGCTCATTATTATATTTAACTGCAAGTAGGCCTGATATCATGTTTAGTGTTTGCTTATGTGCAAGATATCAATCTAATCCTAAGGAATCTCATTTGAATGCTGTTAAAAGAATCCTTAGATACTTAAATGGTACACAAACTATAGGGTTATGGTACTCTAAGGACTCACAAATTAATTTGTTAGGATATTCTGATGCTGATTTTGCTGGATGTAAATTAGATAGAAAAAGCACAAGTGGAACTTGCCAATTTCTTGGAGTTAACCTAATCTCATGGTTTAGCAAGAAACAAAATTCGGTGGCACTGTCTACGGCTGAGGCCGAATACATTGCAGCCGGAAGTTGTTGTGCTCAAATCTGTGGATTAAGCAACAACTCGAAGATTTTGGAATCAAACTTAATGAAACACCAATAAAATGTGATAATACAAGTGCTATAAATCTATCTAAAAATCCAATACAACACTCAAGATCTAAACATATTGAGATAAGACATCATTTTATAAGAGAACATGTTCAAAACAAAAATATAATTCTTGAATATGTTTGCACTGAAAATCAATTAGCTGATATCTTTACAAAGGCCCTTAGTGAGGAAAGATTCTGTGAAATTAGGAGAAATCTAGGAATTCTAGATCCATTTATCTGAAATTTCTCAATTTCCAAAGAATAGATGTCAAAAACTCTTAGAGCTCAATTTTCAACATCTATCCTGGTTCCAAAAGCTCAGTTTTATCACTCTAAAAACTTATCATTGAGCAAAATTCTTTCTCCCAAAATTTTGAATTTTTCTGGAATTTATTTGCATTTTTTCTGATTTTCTGAACTTCATGAGTCGACCCCCATGAGTCGACTCAATGGCAAACTTGTAATCCCACCAACTTCCATCGGGTTCATTGTTTTTAAACGGGAAACCTGTTTATGAGACGACTCATCTTCTCGTCGTCTTCCTTCCGAAAGCCGTCCTCTCCAAACTTCTGTTTTGCTCCAAATCCAAGGATTAATTTCGAGGCAATTCTCCCTCCTCCTCTCCACCAAAAATCGCCTCCTTGAAAAGGATTTTTCTGTGCTTTCTCGCAGTGTTAGGCGCGGGTGGAACGTGCCCTAGAACTTCACCGTTCATTCAAAATCCACTTCTTTTCTCCACCAAAATTCTTCTTTACTCTTTTGTGATCCCTCCTCCACTGAATTCAAGTCTTCTTGTCTGCTACCTTATTGGATATGGCTCCAAAGATGAAACTTCCCCAAAGAAGGAAATCAATCCGAGAGCCTGAGGAAATTGTCCGAAAGAAAAGGCATGCTCAGTCTTCCACTGTTCCCAATCCAGTTTCAGTACCTGCTCAAGGTCCCTCTCAACCCTCCATAAGCCCCAGTGTAAATCTTCTTTCTGATAGAAAAGTAGAAACCGGGAAAAATATAGATTTTCGGTTCTTTGAGAAAGAAGGCTTTACTTTTGCTACCAAGATCAAAAATCAAGGATGGGAACTTTATTGCTCTCTTAAGGAAGTCACCTATGTTGATCTAGTCAGAGAGTTCTACCAGAACCTAAATTATGGAAACGGGTCTGTGACTTCAACTGTAAAGGAGATTGACATCTGTTTGGATTCTAGGATATTGGGAGAGATACTTCAGTTGCCTAGTGAAGGATACTCATATATGGAACTCCCAATTAAAGAAGAAGGGATCAGAATTATCTTAGGAGAAGATTTTTCAGGAAGTTTAAACAGATTGGAAGCAAAGCTACTGTCCATTGAGATGAGGGTCCTGCATCAGATTGTGACAAAACTATTCTTTCCTAGGAGTGGTAGACATGACTTACTATCTGGCAGAGATGTATGTGTCATGTTTCATATCATCACTCAGACCCCCCTAAACCTCCCTACACTTATGATAGAGGCCATGAGAGAAACTTTGAACAGATCCAAGGCACACTTGCCTTATGGTATGGCCCTTACTAGAGTTTTTAGGAGGTTTGGAGTTAGCTGTGAGGGGGAGACACCTACCAAGCTCTCACATGTGGACACTTTCAACCAACACAGCCTACACCGAATGGGAATTACAAAGACTGTTGGTGGTTGGATCAAGGGCTCTGAAGAAAGAGCTGAGGAGAGAGCTGAGGAAAGAGCTGAAGACAGAACTGAAGGCAGAGTAGAAGAAGAAGGTCCATCTTCTCCTGTACATGATTTCAGGGCAGCTTCACCAGATACCCAGTTCATTCATGATACTGAGGCTGGCCCTTCTGAGTTTACTAGGATGCCCACACCAGTGTATCAGCCAGAGAGCAGAGCACCTCATCAGAGTTCAGACTGGCTGACGATCAGATCGAGCATATATCTCAGCGTGTGGCTTCTTTGTTGTCTAGCCAGTGGAGTAGTACTTCTTTTGCACCTGGAGCTACTTCTTCTGATCAGACCATTACTCCCCACATCTCCACTATATTTCAGATGATTTCAGATCAGTCCGTCAGGATACAGCAGCTTGAGGATACAGTCTGGAGACTTACTGGCAGAGTTCTTGACTTGCAGGGGCAAGTCCTTGCATTGGCCCATCCCCAGCCACAGGAGTCTACCATTGAGGTCACAGACCTCACTGCAGAGGCTGGCAGGCTCAGAGGAGCATTAGAAGGTGGATATGAGCTACTGAGGAAAGAGATCAGAGGATCGAGTGAGCATGCTACCACCCAGTTCACTGCTCTACTTCAATCTGTTTCCAGAGCACTGAACGTACTTGATTCTATCAGACTCATGATATCAGCCCTAGCATCTCAGCATTCTCAGCCACCTAGTTCATCTCGTTCTCCTGCTCGTGCCATCACCTCCACTCGTGGCAGAGGCAGACGGGGTAGAGGACGCACTTCTGATCCATCATCTCCTCACCCTATATCTGATGACTCTGATCATTGACTTATCTAGATCTTAGGAGTTAGTATCTTGTTCTAGGATCTATACCTTGGGGCCATGTATTGACATTTAGCTGGTTGAATTTTATGTATTGAAACAATTATGATATTAATGGAATCATCTTTTACCTATACCTCTTTGTAATGATTATATTTTGGTTATTTCAATCTCCGATACATCTGTTGAAATATTATCTTCTCCTTATTGTTGTTTGCTATTGATAATTGCTATATTAAGGGGGAGCAAACATCTGTGAAAAACTCTAAAGAGGAAGAAATTAAAGAATATTTTCAGAAAAGGAAAAGAAAGAGTTAACTATGTTTGATGATGTCAAAAAGGGGAGAAATTAAAATTAAACAAAAATTGAAATTAGACAAAAAGCAAAACCCTAAATTATGAGAAAAAGGGGGAGAAATTAAATTAAAACAAATATTGAAGAAATTAAACAAATATTGGAGAAATTAGACAAAAACAAGGATTGAAAGATTAAACAAAACTTTGAGAAATTTTGGTATCGAAATTTGGTATCAGACAGAGAAATTTGGTATCAGACAGAACTTTAATCCATCAAAAGCAAAATCATGAGTACAATGCAAATAAGTATTTTTTATATATATGCTCTGATATTCAAACTTGCTTTTGAAATTTTACTCACCTTGAGACATCAATAAGAAATTTGTTTTACTCTGATACATCCTACAATTTCTTTCAACTTGATCTGATACATGATCCGATACAGTGTGAAGGTTTCTCTAAAATATTATAACATTTGCTCTAATACTGTATGAAATTTTCTCTGATACATTAAAAATTTTCTTGCTCTGATACATTATAAAATCTTTTCTGATATCATTGTAAAAATTATTTTTGCTCTGATACATAGAAAAAGTTATTTATCTTCTCTTGCTCTGAAATATCTTGAACTCAAAATGATCTAATACCCTTTTCAAATCTTTAAGAAAATGGACAAACTATTTTTGCATTTATATTACATGCCAAAAGAATCATACTCTTTTCAAGCATATACACCCATAATGGATTCTTTTGAAATTAATGCATTAACATAAATATTTTTGTTCATATGTTTTGTCATCATCAAAAAGGGGGAGATTGTTGCTCCTAGATTGATTTTGATGATTACAAAGCAGATTGAAGGGATACAAACAATTGAAAAAGTCCTTATGCTCTTCAAGGGCAAAATCGTAATTTCACTAAAATCCTGATTTGATAGTACATTTGGTAGAACAAATGATTTGAAATCTATTGGTGAAAATTTCATTGTGTTTGGACTAATATTTTTGAAGTTATGAAGGTTTGAAGTGCATGAGTCGACTCATGAGTCAACTCATGGCACTATGAGCTGAATGGCACGAAAAAATTCCCATGGCACGCTGGATTTTTGGCTTGGCACGACCTGTGAGTCGACTCATGAGTCGACCCACAAGGCATGAGTCGACTCATGAGTCGACCCTGCTGATTTGAGCCGAAAAATCCAGAAATCAGATCTTCTGGTCTGTTGCAACAGAAGTCGACTCATGAGTCGACTCCTGAAGCATGAGTCGACTCATGAGTCGACCCCTGCGACGGGAAATGTCAGCAACGGCTATTTTTTTGCCCGTTTTAATTGCCATTTATGCTTCCTAAAAATCCTCTAACGGCTCTTTATCTGCCTAAATTGTTTTCTCTTGCTTCTAATGCTACAAAATGCTTTAAATGATGAAAGAAATTGCAGATTAAATAGCGGATCAAACGTGAAATCAAATGTGAAGAGAAAAGAGAGGAAAAAGAGAAGAACAGAAGAGAGGATCCGAAATTTGCAAGAAAAAGCCTGAGATCAACGAAATATCCATAGAGAAAAAGAGAGAGGATCCACAATATACCAGAGAGATTGTGAAAGAGAAAAGGAAGATCTTTCAAGGAGAGAATTCTTCACGCCTATCGTTTCAACCTTGATCTAGAGATCGTTCAAAGCTTTCAAGAGATCTTCAATCAACAATCAACCTCTTCTCAAGCGTTCAACCGTTCATTCATCTTGAGAAAATCTGAAAAAGGGGTTCTTCATTTGAGTAAAGCTTTTATTGTTATATTTGCTCATTTAAGGAGCTGTTATTGTATTCATCTGTGCTCTAAATATTCTTACTCTTTGTGAGTTTTTGCTCTTGTTTTTGGAGGATTTCCAAAACAAGGAAAGGTTGATCCGAACCTGAAATCGGAGTGTTTTGGGTTTGCTTGTACCCGGGAAACAAGTGTTCTAGCTTGGGATAGCTAGGGTCGGAGTTTCCGACGTCTGTATTCTAGCTTGGATAGCTAGTGTCGGAGTTTCCGACGTTTTGTATTCGGGTTGAATACAAAGGATAGTGGATTAAAATTCCCAAGTGGGATCTTGGGGAGTGGACGTAGGTGCAAGGTTAGCACCGAACCACTATAAATCCTTGTGTTTGTGGTGTGCTTTATCGCTTTATCTTATTTCTTTATTATATCCTTGCAATACTGCTTTAGTTAATTAATATTGATTTAAAGCCATTGTTTTGTTCTTCATAAGTTATCTGTTGGGCTTAAAATTTTTAGAAACCCAATTCACCCCCCTCTTGGGTTGCATAGCT